>NC_143047.1:50377500-50497500 GCF_057628025.1 Oncorhynchus mykiss
ACTCCATCTCATGCTACCACTAGAGTGAAAGCACAGCCAGCATTCAAAAGTGACCAAAACATCAGCCAGGAAGCATAGGAACTGAGAAGTGGTCTGTGGTCACCACCTGCAGAACCACTCCTTTATTGGGGGTGTCTTGCTAATTGCCTGTAATTTCCACCTGTTGTCTATTCCATTTGCATAACAGCATGTGAAATTTAGGGGGGGGGGGGGGGGGGGGAGGGGGGGGGGGTAGGGGGTTATGTGGGGTTAGGGTAGCCTAGTGGTTAGAGCGTGTGACTAGTAACCGAAAGGTTGCGAGTTCAAACCCCCGAGCTGACAAGGTACAAATCTGTCGTTCTGCCCCTGAACAGGCAGTTAACCCACTGTTCCTAGGTCGTCTTTGAAAATAAGAATTTGTTCTTAACTGACTTGCCTAGTTAAATAAAGGTTAAATAAATTTGAAATGTATTGTCAATCAGTGTTGCTTCCTAAGTGGACAGTTTGATTTCACAGAAGTGGGATTGTGTTGTTCACTTTTTTTTTTGAGCATAGGGATATGATGTTTTTACATTTCCTTAACAAGGGTTTATTTATAACCTCTGGGGTATATAACACATAAATTATAACATGTTTGGAAACGAGGAGCTGTAACGTATCTGCTGGGAGTCGGGAAGCAAGAACAGGAAGTGAAATATTTCATAAACAAACGGAACATAATACAAACAAGAAACACGAACAACGCACCGCCATGACACAGAATCAATACCGCCTGGGGAAGGAACCAAAGGGAGTGAATAGGGAAGGAACCAAAGGGAGTGACATATATAGGGAAGGAACCAAAGGGAGTGACATATATAGGGAAGGAACCAAAGGGAGGGAAATATATAGGGAAGGAACCAAAGTGAGTGACATATATAGGGAAGGAACCAAAGGGAGAGACATATATAGGGAAGGAACCAAAGGGAGAGACATATATAGGGAAGGAACCAAAGGGAGTGACATATATAGGGAAGGAACCAAAGGGAGAGACACATATAGGGAAGGAACCAAAGGGAGAGACATATATAGGGAAGGAACCAAAGGGAGAGACATATATAGGGAAGGAACCAAAGGGAGGGACATATATAGGGAAGGAACCAAAGGGAGTGAATAGGGAAGGAACCAAAGGGAGAGGCATATATAGGGAAGGAACCAAAGGGAGTGAATAGGGAAGGAACCAAAGGGAGAGGCATATATAGGGAAGGAACCAAAAGGAGTGAATAGGGAAGGAACCAAAGGGAGAGACATATATAGGGAAGGAACCAAAGGGAGTGACATATATAGGGAAGGAACCAAAGGGAGGGAATAGGGAAGGAACCAAAGGGAGTGACATATATAGGGAAGGAACCAAAGGGAGGGATTAGGGAAGGAACCAAAGGGAGAGACATATATAGGGAAGGAACCAAAGGGAGGGACATATATAGGGAAGGAACCAAAGGGAGGGACATATATAGGGAAGGAACCAAAGGGAGTGACATATATAGGGAAGGAACCAATGGGAGTGACATATATAGGGAAGGAACCAAAGGGAGTGACATATATAGGGAAGGAACCAAAGGGAGGGACATATATAGGGAAGGAACCAATGGGAGTGACATATATAGGGAAGGAACCAAAGGGAGGGACATATATAGGGAAGGAACCAAAGGGAGTGACATATATAGGGAAGGTAATCAAGCAGGTGATTGTTCAGGTATCTGTCTGCCTATATGATGTGGATCATTGTCAAGTCTGGTTCATCAGGTGAGTCTGATGAGGCGCTGGTGTGCGTAACGATGGTGACAGGTGTGCGTAACGATGGTGACAGGTGTGCATAACGATGGTGACAGGTGTGCGTCATATCAAGCAGCCTGGTGACCTAGAGGCCGGAGAGGGAGCACACAGGACAGTAATGAACTGCTGTAAATGTAACCGGCTGGTGCTGAGGGAGTATACGTGACAGTACCCCCTCCCCCCTCTGACGCGTTGCTCCATCCCCAGGACACCGACCTTTCAGGGAACGATCCCGGCGATCAGAAGCGGCCGGTCACCACTGCTGAGACGTGGGAACCCGACGAACTGGCTGGGGCTGCGGGAGCCTGGTGACCCAGAGAGGGAGGATACGTGACAGTAGAAGAGTCTGACATATAGCCGCTGACTTGAGTTCAGTCTTCATGAGAACCGAGAGGAAGCTTCGTTCTTCACGACTGGTGGGTTAAGGCCGTAGAAAATCCTCCTTCCATCTCATTAGATCAGAACAGAATAGATCAATTCATATTACTGGTTTGAATCCTATAAAAGGATAGTTGTGTTTGGCTGTATAACACATTATTTGTCTCCCTGTGGATCATTGTCAGGTTATCTGATATAACTACAGAACTCCATGGTTGTAAGAACACTTTATTAATTAACAGGTAGTTTGTAAATGTGTGGAATATGTTTGTTTTTTTGGGGTCCACACTGGTAAGTCGACTTATGTAAATTAGACTGTCACAGAGGATTTTCTTCTGAACTGGTGTAGGTCGTCATTGTAAAGAAGAATTTGTTCTTTAACTGACTTGCCGAGTTAAATAAAGGTCAAATAAATACCACTTTCCATTCAGCTTCAGGTAACGTTGATGTCTGATCTCACCTGCAAATCAATCCCAGAACAACAGCAAAGGACCTTGTGAAGATGCTGGAGGAAACAGGTACAAAAGTATCTATATCCACAGGAAAACGAGTCCTATATCGACATAACCTGAAAGGCCGCTCAGCAATGAAGAAGCCACTGCTCCAAAACCGACATAAAAAAGCCAGACTACGGTTTGCAACTGCACATGGGGACAAAGATCGTACTTTTGGAGAAATGTCCTCTGGTCTGATGAAACAAAAATATAACTGTTTGGCCATAATGACCATCGTTATGTTTGGAGGAAAAAGGGTCCTGCTTGCAAGCTAAAGAACACCATCCCAACCGTGAAGCACAGGGGTGGCAGCATCATGTTGTGGGGGTGCTTTGCTGCAGGACACCTGGTGCACTTCACAAAATAGATGGCATCATGAGGATGGAAATTATGTGGATATATTGAAGCAACATCTCAAGACATCAGCCAGGAAGTTAAAGCTTGGTCGCAAATAGGTCTTCCAAATGGACAATGACCCCAATCATACTTCCAAAGTTGTGGCAAAATGGCTTACGGACAACAAAGTCAAGGTATTGGAGTGGCCATCACAAAGCCCTGACCTCAATCCTATAGAAAATGTGTGATCAGAACTGAAAAAGCGTGTGCGAGCAAGGAGGCCTACAAACCTGACTCTATTACACCAGCTCTGTCAGGAGGAATGGACCAAAATTCACCTAACTTATTGTGGGAAGGTTGTGAAAAGGCTACCCGAAACGTTTGACCCAAGTTAAACAATTTAATGGCAATGCTACCAAATACTAACTGAGTGTAAGTAAACTTCTGACCCATTGGGAATGTGATGAAAGAAATAAAAGCTGAAATAAATCATTCTCTCTACTATTATTCTGACATTTCACATTCTTAAAATAAAGTGGTGATCCTAACTGACCTAAGACAGGGAATTTTACTAGGATTAAATATCAGGAATTGTGAAAAAACTGAGTTTAAATGTATTAGACTAAGGTGTATGGAAACTTCTGATTTCAACTGTATGTCTTAATTGATCATAGTACTCGGTATAGATATTTTATAGAATTGATACTTTTTTTGTACACATTTGCATGGATTGAGTGTGAAATTCTGTTGTTTCAACAGGTTATTAACATTTACGCTAGTTAGCATGCTAGCTCCGTTCAGTTAGCCACTTAGCTAACCTTTCTTACTGATATGTGCGTATGTTAGCATCCTGTCCATGCCAGTTAATCGTATTGCGTGTAACTAGCCAAGCCATTTCTGTTACATGACTATGTTGCATTTGCTACAACCCTGCTGTAAATAAAATCAGCCACTAGCCTCAAACATGGTGTATGTGGTGTTGTTATGTAATTCTTTACTTTAAGGATCGGGATCCCATTAGCGGGGCAACTTCCGCGTAATTCAAATAATATAATCATAGATATTATGGATTTTAAACAGTTAGGTTTACAGTGTCTTATATCGGCTGAAAGCTTAAATTCTGATTTACAGAAAACACGCCATGTGATTGTTTGAGGACGGCGCCCCACATCAAAATATTTTTCCACAGGCACAGGTTTCCTACATTCACATTTAAAGATTAAATATTCACTTACTTTTTGAAAATCTTCCTCTGATTTTTCATCCAAAGGGTCCCAGCTACAACATGTAGTGTTATTTTGTTAGATAAAATCGTTCTTTATATCCCAAAAAGTATGTTTAGTTGGCGCCATCGATTTGAGTAATCCACTCGTTCAACATGCAGAGAAAGGAATCTGAAAATCTATCCCTAAACTTTGTTTCAACAAGTCCAAATACGTTTCAATTTACTCCTCACATACCCTAAAATGTAATCAAACTATAATATTTATTTCGGAAAGAAGTATGTTCAATAGGAAAACGATTTTAGCAGGTGTGTAATGTCTTCATGGCGCGTGCAAACACACATTTCTAAGACTGTGTCCTTCTACTAAAACTGTTCATTCTTATTTGTTTTTTAAGTTACAAGTCTGAAACTTTGAACATAGACTGCTGACACCTTGTGGAAACCGAAGGAATTGCATCCAGGGAGCTAATTCTCGATATGACCTTTCTCTTGCATTTCTAAGAGGATGGTCTCAACAAAAACAAAAAACAAATTCTGGTTGGTTTTTCTTTGGATGTTTTCCTACCATATCTATTGTGTTATTCTCCTACATTATTTTAACATTTCTACAAACTTCAAAGTGTTTTCTTTCCAATGGTACCAATTCTGTGCATATCCTGGCTTCAGGGCCTGAGCAACAGGCTGTTTACTTTGGGCACGTCATTCAGACAGGAAGTGGAGAAAAACGGGACCTAGCCCTAAGAAGTTTTAACTACCCCTTTCCTTATCACGGCCATAGTTTTATTTTCAACCATAATAATATCCTCCTCCATTCCCCTCTGCCTCCGTCCTCCCTCCCCTCCGGCTCTGCCTCCCTCCTCCCTCTTTCATATGGTGAAGTAAAGCCCCTCTCTTTTCACTCTGTTGACACAATAACACCTAGCTGTGGTCCTTGGGGTCTTGGAGTTAATCTCCTCTCCTCTCCTCTCCTCTCCTCTTCTCTTCTCTTCTCTCCTCTCCATGACACAACAACATAACACCTACCAGTGCTCCCATAGGGTCCCTTGTCTAAGCCAGTAGCCGGCAGCACAACCACTGTCCTGGCTAACTAATTAGACACCTAGCCTCCCCTCTCTCCTGCCCTCCTCTTCTCCTCTCTTACCTCCCCTCATCTCCTCGTTCCCTCTCCTCCCCTCTCTCCATTCTCCTATCCTCCTCGCCTCTCTCACCTCCCCTCATCTCCTCCCCTCTTTCCTGCCCTCCTCCTCCTCTCTCCTACCATCCTCTCCTCCTCCTCCCCTTCTAACCTCTCCTCTCCTCCTCGACTCTCTCCTTCACTCCTCGCCTCCTCCATCTTTCCTCCCCTTCTCTCCATCCCTCATCTCCTCTCTCCAGGCACCAAGGCTGCAGGACTTGAAGAAACCACACCAGTGACATCTTTACAGCAGGGGCAGCAGGAGGCAAAACACAGGACACACTCCTCATTAGTCACGAGCCATGCTCCCCCAAGGTGTACTTCCCCAGCCTTTTGGGTCCTGGTCTAAAGTAGTGCACTATATAGGGAATAGGGTGCCATAGGGGTCTGGTCTAAAGTAGTGCACTATATAGGGAATAGAGTGCCATAGGGTCCTGATATAAAGTAGTACACTACATAGGGAATAGAGTGCCATAGGGTCCTGATATAAAGTAGTACACTACATAGGGAATAGAGTGCCATAGGGTCCTGATATAAAGTAGTGCAGGGTGGGAACTATTCAACATATAGGGATGGTTGGTCTCAGGGTGGGAACTATTCAACATATAGGGATGGTTGGTCTCAGGGTGGGAACTATTCACCATGTAGGGATGGTTGGTCTCAGGGTGGGAACTATTCACCATATAGGGATGGTTGGTCTCAGGGTGGGAACTATTCACCATATAGGGATGGTTGGTCTCAGGGTGGGAACTATTCACCATGTAGGGATGGTTGGTCTCAGGGTGGGAACTATTCAACATATAGGGATGGTTGGTCTCAGGGTGGGAACTATTCACCATATAGGGATGGTTGGTCTCAGGGTGGGAACTATTCACCATATAGGGATGGTTGGTCTCAGGGTGGGAACTATTCACCATGTAGGGATGGTTGGTCTCAGGGTGGGAACTATTCAACATGTAGGGATGGTTGGTCTCAGGGTGGGAACTATTCACCATATAGGGATGGTTGGTCTCAGGGTGGGAACTATTCACCATATAGGGATGGTTGGTCTCAGGGTGGGAACTATTCACCATATAGGGATGGTTGGTCTCAGGGTGGGAACTATTCAACATATAGGGATGGTTGGTCTCAGGGTGGGAACTATTCACCATATAGGGATGGTTGGTCTCAGGGTGGGAACTATTCAACATATAGGGATGGTTGGTCTCAGGGTGGGAACTATTCACCATATAGGGATGGTTGGTCTCAGGGTGGGAACTCTTCACCATATAGGGATGGTTGGTCTCAGGGTGGGAACTATTCAACATATAGGGTCTCAGGGTGGGAACTATTCACCATATAGGGATGGTTGGTCTCAGGGTGGGAACTATTCACCATATAGGGATGGTTGGTCTCAGGGTGGGAACTATTCACCATGTAGGGATGGTTGGTCTCAGGGTGGGAACTATTCAACATATAGGGTCTCAGGGTGGGAACTATTCACCATATAGGGATGGTTGGTCTCAGGGTGGGAACTATTCACCATATAGGGATGGTTGGTCTCAGGGTGGGAACTATTCACCATATAGGGATGGTTGGTCTCAGGGTGGGAACTATTCACCATATAGGGATGGTTGGTCTCAGGGTGGGAACTATTCACCATATAGGGATGGTTGGTCTCAGGGTGGGAACTATTCAACATATAGGGATGGTTGGTCTCAGGGTGGGAACTATTCAACATATAGGGATGGTTGGTCTCAGGGTGGGAACTATTCACCATATAGGGATGGTTGGTCTCAGGGTGGGAACTATTCACCATGTAGGGATGGTTGGTCTCAGGGTGGGAACTATTCACCATGTAGGGATGGTTGGTCTCAGGGTGGGAACTATTCACCATATAGGGATGGTTGGTCTCAGGGTGGGAACTATTCACCATGTAGGGATGGTTGGTCTCAGGGTGGGAACTATTCACCATGTAGGGATGGTTGGTCTCAGGGTGGGAACTATTCACCATATAGGGATGGTTGGTCTCAGGGTGGGAACTATTCACCATATAGGGATGGTTGGTCTCAGGGTGGGAACTATTCAACATATAGGGATGGTTGGTCTCAGGGTGGGAACTATTCACCATATAGGGATGGTTGGTCTCAGGGTGGGAACTATTCACCATATAGGGATGGTTGGTCTCAGGGTGGGAACTATTCACCATGTAGGGATGGTTGGTCTCAGGGTGGGAACTATTCACCATATAGGGATGGTTGGTCTCAGGGTGGGAACTATTCACCATGTAGGGATGGTTGGTCTCAGGGTGGGAACTATTCACCATATAGGGATGGTTGGTCTCAGGGTGGGAACTATTCACCATATAGGGATGGTTGGTCTCAGGGTGGGAACTATTCAACATATAGGGATGGTTGGTCTCAGGGTGGGAACTATTCACCATATAGGGTCTCAGGGTGGGAACTATTCACCATATAGGGATGGTTGGTCTCAGGGTGGGAACTATTCAACATATAGGGATGGTTGGTCTCAGGGTGGGAACTATTCACCATATAGGGATGGTTGGTCTCAGGGTGGGAACTATTCAACATATAGGGTCTCAGGGTGGGAACTATTCACCATATAGGGATGGTTGGTCTCAGGGTGGGAACTATTCACCATATAGGGATGGTTGGTCTCAGGGTGGGAACTATTCAACATATAGGGATGGTTGGTCTCAGGGTGGGAACTATTCACCATGTAGGGATGGTTGGTCTCAGGGTGGGAACTCTTCACCATGTAGGGATGGTTGGTCTCAGGGTGGGAACTATTCACCATATAGGGATGGTTGGTCTCAGGGTGGGAACTATTCAACATATAGGGATGGTTGGTCTCAGGGTGGGAACTATTCAACATGTAGGGATGGTTGGTCTCAGGGTGGGAACTCTTCCTCTTCACCATATAGGGATAGTTGGTCTCAGGGTGGGAACTCTTCACCATGTAGGGATGGTTGGTCTCGGGGTGGGAACTCTTCACCATGTAGGGATGGTTGGTCTCAGGGTGGGAACTCTTCACCATGTAGGTATGGTTGGTCTCAGGGTGGGAACTATTCACCATATAGGGATGGTTGGTCTCAGGGTGGGAACTATTCACCATGTAGGGATGGTTGGTCTCAGGGTGGGAACTATTCACCATATAGGGATGGTTGGTCTCAGGGTGGGAACTATTCACCATGTAGGGATGGTTGGTCTCAGGGTGGGAACTCTTCACCATGTAGGGATGGTTGGTCTCAGGGTGGGAACTATTCACCATGTAGGGATGGTTGGTCTCAGGGTGGGAACTCTTCACCATATAGGGATGGTTGGTCTCAGGGTGGGAACTCTTCACCATGTAGGGATGGTTGGTCTCAGGGTGGGAACTCTTCCTCTTCACCATATAGGGATAGTTGGTCTCAGGGTGGGAACTCTTCACCATGTAGGGATGGTTGGTCTCAGGGTGGGAACTCTTCCTCTTCACCATATAGGGATAGTTGGTCTCAGGGTGGGAACTCTTCACCATGTAGGGATGGTTGGTCTCAGGGTGGGAACTCTTCACCATGTAGGGATGGTTGGTCTCAGGGTGGGAACTCTTCACCATGTAGGGATGGTTGGTCTCAGGGTGGGAACTATTCACCATATAGGGATGGTTGGTCTCAGGGTGGGAACTATTCACCATGTAGGGATGGTTGGTCTCAGGGTGGGAACTATTCACCATATAGGGATGGTTGGTCTCAGGGTGGGAACTATTCACCATGTAGGGATGGTTGGTCTCAGGGTGGGAACTCTTCACCATGTAGGGATGGTTGGTCTCAGGGTGGGAACTATTCACCATGTAGGGATGGTTGGTCTCAGGGTGGAAACTCTTCACCATATAGGGATGGTTGGTCTCAGGGTGGGAACTCTTCACCATGTAGGGATGGTTGGTCTCAGGGTGGGAACTATTCACCATATAGGGATGGTTGGTCTCAGGGTGGGAACTATTCACCATGTAGGGATGGTTGGTCTCAGGGTGGGAACTATTCACCATATAGGGATGGTTGGTCTCAGGGTGGGAACTCTTCACCATGTAGGGATGGTTGGTCTCAGGGTGGGAACTATTCACCATATAGGGATGGTTGGTCTCAGGGTGGGAACTCTTCACCATATAGGGATGGTTGGTCTCAGGGTGGGAACTATTCACCATGTAGGGATGGTTGGTCTCAGGGTGGGAACTATTCACCATATAGGGATGGTTGGTCTCAGGGTGGGAACTCTTCACCATATAGGGATGGTTGGTCTCAGGGTGGGAACTCTTCACCATATAGGGATGGTTGGTCTCAGGGTGGGAACTCTTCCTCTTCACCATATAGTGATGGTTGGTCTCAGGGTGGGAACTCTTCCATTTTTTACGGTAATGCTGCAATCAGTTGGTTGTAACGTTGCATAGATTAGGACATTTCAACATATTTTTGTTAGCTGCATGTGGAATTAAAAACATGAGCAAAAGACCTGAGACTGGGACGGAGATTTGTCTTCCAACAAGACAATGATCCAAAACATAAAGCAAAATCTACAATGGAATGGTTAAAAAATAAACATATCCAGGTGTTAAAATGGCCAAGTCAAAGTCCAGACCTGAATCCAATCGAGAATCTGTAAAAAATGAACTGAAAACTGCTGTTCACAAATGCTCTCCATCCAACCTCACTGAGCTCGAGCTGTTTTGCAAGGAGGAATGGGAAAACATTTCAGTCTCTCGATGTGCAAAACTGATAGAGACATACGCCAAGCGACTTACAGCTGTAATCGCAGCAAAAGGTGGCGCTACAAAGTATTAACTTAAGGGGGCTGAATAATTTTGCACGCCCAATTTTTCAGTTTTTGATTTGTTAAAAAAGTTTGAAATATCCAATAAATGTCATTCCACTTCATGATTGTGTCCCACTTGTTGTTGATTCTTCACAAAAAAATACAGTTTTATATATTTATGTTTGAAGCCTGAAATGTGGCAAAAGGTCGCAAAGTTCAAGGGGGCCGAATACTTTCGCAAGGCACTGTATCTCACTAGGTCAGGATATTAAACCTCCCCCATGTATATCTCACTAGGTCAGGATATTAAACCTCCTCCATGTATATCTCACTAGGTCAGGATATTAAACCTCCTCCATGTATATCTCACTAGGTCAGGATATTAAACCTCCATGTATATCTCACTAGGTCAGGATATTAAACCTCCTCCATGTATATCTCACTAGGTCAGGATATTAAACCTCCTCCATGTATATCTCACTAGGTCAGGATATTAAACCACCATATATTCGCTAGTTCTATTATATCCATGACATTCGTGATTTAAAATTCGTATTTAAAACAGTATGATAATCTCCCACCATAATAATAGAGTCTTGTTTTGCTTGTAGCTATAGTTGCTACTATGTAATGTAATGTACCTCCAATTTTTCTCCACTATTCCACTATTGACCGGCAGATCACCCAGGTCCCCCTGGATCCCAGGGCCCCCGAGAGACAGGGCCCCCGAGAGACAGGGGCCCCGAGAGACAGGGGCCCCGAGAGACAGGGCCCCCAAGAGACAGGGGCCCCGAGAGACAGGGCCCCCGAGAGACAGGGCCCCCAAGAGACAGGGGCCCCGAGAGACAAGGGCCCATCCTTTGAAAAGAGCACATAAGTGCCACACACAGAGCAGAAGCAGCTCAACCACCAAAAACACGCCCTCACTCCAATTGTCTTATATACAGTTATTTAAATATATATTAATGTACATAATTAATGAATAATATGCGTAATAATGTAGGCAGTTCATGAGAAGGATTGTTACCTATAACCAGGATTAACTTTTTTTGGCAACCAATTATTATGTTAGCAATCAATTATCGCGGCAGGTACCCTAGTGGTAACCGAAAGGTTGCAAGATCGAATCCCCGAGCTGACAAGGTACAAAATATGTTATTCTGCCCCTGAACAAGGCAGTTAACCCACTGTTCCTAGGCCGTCGTTGTAAATAAGAATTTGTTCTTAAAACTGACTTGCCCAGATAAATAAAATAAAATTAAATATTGTCCCTAACATCATTACACCATAGCAACAGATGTGGGATACGTACACTCATTCACATCCATGTGTCTGAACTGTTAACAGGCTGTCATGTCTGTGACAGAGATGCCTAACGTGGTGGATTGTCCGTAGGGCCAATCAGATATGGGACTTCATGAAGAGTCACAATGACATCTCAAAAAGAGAGGCGTTATTTTATAGGTTAAACTGTTGGGGTTTCCTGTAGGGTTTATTACATGCATTTGTTCAGTCCAGCAGTGTCAATTATGTGTGTTTTGGATTAATGGTGACATTGTGTGTAGTAAATATGCTAGGCTAAAGGCCTCCATTAACAACCTATTGTGTGTAGTAAATATGCTAGGCTAAAGGCTACCATTAACAACCTATTGTGTGTAGTAAATATGCTAGGCTAAAGGCTTCCATTAACAACCTATTGTGTGTAGTAAATATGCTAGGCTAAAGGCTTCCATTAACAACATATTGTGTAGTAAATATGCTAGGCTAAAGGCTTCCATTAACAACCTATTGTGTGTAGTAAATATGCTAGGCTAAAGGCTTCCATTAACAACCTATTGTGTGTAGTAAATATGCTAGGCTAAAGGCTTCCATTAACAACCTATTGTGTGTAGTAAATATGCTAGGCTAAAGGCTTCCATTAACAACCTATTGTGTGTAGTAAATATGCTAGGCTAAAGGCTTCCATTAACAACCTATTGTGTGTAGTAAATATGCTAGGCTAAAGGCTTCCATTAACAACCCATTGTGTAGTAAATATGCTAGGCTAAAGGCTTCCATTAACAACCTATTGTGTAGTAAATATGCTAGGCTAAATGCTTCCATTAACAACTTATTGTGTAGTAAATATGCTCGGCTAAATGCTTCCATTAACAACCTATTGTGTGTAGTAAATATGCTAGGCTAAAGGCTTCCATTAACAACCTATTGTGTGTAGTAAATATGCTAGGCTTCCATTGACAACCTATTTGGATAATGTGCTATTTATGTTTTGCTAATCTGATTCTGCTCAGTAGTGCCACATTGGGGGAAAATGTTGTCGTTTGCTGGGTCTTGCCATTACATTTTTGGGGGGAAAACTTGAGGAGGGTTCCTGGGACAGTCCCAGGATCCCGGTTACTCATTTTAATCCCTAGTGGGAACTGCCATCACTGGAGACCAGAGATTAGAGAGAGAGAGAGAGAAGCAGGGGGCCCTGTATTGGAGGACAACATGTCCACCCCCTCGTTACTTACCCTCTAATGGAGGTGGGTACTGCATCCCAATGGCAGCCTATTCCCTAAATAGTGCACTGATTTTGACCACAGCCCTATGGGAACTAGGGGTCATTTGGGACACTTTGACGCTTTGAGTCTGATAAAGGTACCGCTGCATTTAGAAAGTCAAGTTGTCAAGTGGTGGTGGATACAACCAGGGCCTTTCTCTGAAAACACACACACACACACATACCAACGCTTCCTGACGAATATACAATTTCCCAGGGGGCAGGCAGGGCCCCAGAACTGGAGCAGAGCAGAGCGGAGGCCCCCAACCTACAAAGAGAGGGGAGGCTTTGTTTAGCCAGGAGACAGGAAGGTTGGAACACTGGCTACTGTGTACAACTGTTGGAGAGGAGGGGAGGAGGATGAGGAGGAGAGAAGGGGAGGATGACAGGAGGGATGGAGGAGGGGAGGATGACAGGAGGTATGGAGGAGGGGAGGAAGAGGAGGAGGAGAGGAGGAGGAGGAGGGGAGGATGACAGGAAGGAAAGAGGAGGGGGAGAATAGGAAGAGGAGGAGGAGAGGGCTACACTGTAGTACTGCTGGAGAGGAGGAGGAGGAGAGGAAGAGGAGGAGAGGAGGAGGAGGAGAGGGCTACACTGTAGTACTGCTGAAGAGGAGGAGGAGGAGAGGAAGAGGAGGAGGAGAGGAGAGGGCTACACTGTAGTACTGCTGGAGATGAGGAGGAGGAGAGGAAGAGGAGGAGAGGAGGAGGAGAAGAGGGCTACACTGTAGTACTGCTGGAGAGGAGGAGGAGGAGAGGAAGAGGAGGAGAGGAGGGGGAGAGGGCTACACTGTAGTACTGCTGGAGAGGAGGAGGAGGAGGAGAGGAAGAGGAGGAGAGGAGGAGGAGAGGGCTACACCATAGTACTGCTGGAGAGGAGGAGGAGGAGAGGAAGAAGAGGAGAGGAGGAGGAGGAGGAGGAGAGGAGGAGGAGAGGAGAGGAGGAGGAGAGGGCTACACTGTAGTACTGCTGGAGAGGAGGAGGAGGGGGAGAGGGCTACACTGGAGAGGAGGTGAAGGAGAGGAAGAGGAGGAGAGGAAGAGGAGGAAAGGAGGAGGAGGAGGAGGAGAGGGCTACACTCGTAGTACTGCTGGAGAGGAAGAGGAGGAAAGGAGGAGGAGGAGAGGAGGAGGAGAGGGCTACACTGTAGTACTGCTGGAGAGGAGGAGAGGGAGAGGGAGAGGGAAAGGGAGAGGGAGAGGGAGAGGGAGAGGAGGGATGGGAGGGGAGGAGGAGAGGAGGAGAGGAGGGGAGAAGGAGGAGAGGAGAGGAAGATGAGGAGGAGAGGAGGAGAGGAGGACCAGCAAGGGAAGAGGAGGGGAGGAGGAGGATACAGTCTAGTACTGCTGGAGAGGAGGAGGGAAGGAGGAGGAGAGGAGGGGAGGAGGAGGAGAGGAAGAGGAGGAGAAAAGGACCAGCAAGAGAAGAGGAGGGGAGGAGGAGGATACAGTCTAGTACTGCTGGAGAGGAGGAGGGGAGGAGGAGGAGATGAGGGGAGGAGGAGAAGAGGAGGGGAGGAGGAGGATACAGTCTAGTACTGCTGGAGAGGAGGAGGGGAGGAGGAGGAGAAGAGGAGGGGAGGAGGAGGATACAGTCTAGTACTGCTGGAGAGGAGGAGGAGGAGGAGGGAGGAGGTGGGGGGAGGAAGAGGAGGGGAGGGTGCTAGAGTGTAGTACTGCTGGAGTCGAGGAGGAGGAGGAGGAGAGGAGGAGGAGGAGGAGGACCAGGAAGTTAAGAGGAGAGGAGGGGAATTGACGCCTCAAACACTGTGATGCAGTACTCAGTGCCTTAAACTTCTGGACCACTCTGGAGTTCAGGTGAGTTTTATTCTAATTCAGTGGTGATTGTGGTAGCTGTAGTGGTGGTTATGGTAGCGGTAGGGGTTGTGGTGATTGTGGTAGCTGTAGTGGTTGTGGTAGCTGTAGTGGTTGTGGTTGTGGTAGCTGTTGTGGTGGTTGTGGTGGTTGTGGTAGCTGGAGTGGTTGTTGTGGTAGCGGTAGGGGTTGTGGTAGCTGTAGTGGTTGTGGTAGCTGTAGTGGTGGTTGTGGTGGTTGTGGTAGCTGTAGTGGTGGTTGTGGTAGCTGTAGTGGTTGTGGTAGCTGTTGTGGTGGTTGTGGTAGCTGTAGTGGTGGTTGTGGTAGCTGTAGTGGTGGTTGTGGTGGTTGTGGTAGCTGTTGTAGTGGTTGTGGTAGCTGTAGGGGTTGTGGTAGCTGTAGTGGTGGTTGTGGTAGCTGTAGTGGCTGTGGTGATTGTGGTAGCTGTAGTGGTTGTGGTAGCTGTAGGGGTTGTGGTAGCTGTAGGGGTTGTGGTGGTTGTGGTAGCTGTAGGGGTTGTGGTGATTGTGGTAGCTGTAGAGGTTGTGGTGGTTGTGGTGATTGTGGTAGCTGTAGTAGTTGTGGTGATTGTGGTAGCTGTAGAGGTTGTGGTGATTGTGGTGATTGTGGTAGCTGTAGTGGTTGTGGTGATTGTGGTAGCTGTAGTGGTTGTGGTAGCTGTAGGGGTTGTGGTGGTTGTGGTAGCTGTAGAGGTTGTGGTGGTTGTGGTGATTGTGGTAGCTGTAGTGGTTGTGGTGATTGTGGTAGCTGTAGTGGTTGTGGTAGCTGTAGGGGTTGTGGTGATGGTAGCTGTAGTGGTGGTTGTGGTAGTTGTAGTGGTTGTGCTAGCTGTAGTGGTTGTGGTAACTGTAGTGGTTGTTGTAGCTGTAGTGGTTGCGGTAGCTGTAGTGGTTGTGGTAGCTGTAGGGGTTGTGGTAGCTGTAGTGGTTGTGGTAGCTGTAGGGGTTGTGGTAGCTGTAGGGGTTGTGGTGGTTGTGGTAGCTGTAGGGTTTGTGGTAACTGTAGGGGTTGTGGTAGCTGTAGTGGTTGTGGTAGATGTAGTGGTTGTGGTAGCTGTAGTGGTTGTGGTAGCTGTAGTGGTTGTGGTAGCTGTAGTGGTTGTGGTGATTGTGGTAGCTGTAGTGGTTGTGGTAGCTGTAGGGGTTGTGGTAACTGTAGTGGTTGTGGTAGATGTAGTGGTTGTGGTAGCTGTAGTGGTTGTGGTAGCTGTAGTGGTTGTGGTAGCTCTAGTGGTTGTGGTGATTGTGGTAGCTGTAGGGGTTGTGGTGGTTGTGGTAGCTGTAGTGGTTGTGGTAGCTGTAGTGGTTGTGGTAGCTGTAGAGGTTGTGGTGGTTGTGATAGCTGTAGTGGTTGTGGTAGCTGTAGTAGTTGTGGTAGCTGTAGAGGTTGTGGTGGTTGTGGTAGCTGTAGTGGTTGTGGTGGTTGTGGTGGTTGTAAAACCAATGCTGGCCAATGGGAGTTTTCTTGGTTGTACTTTTCTGTCACTGATCTAGTTGGAAAGCATTTGAAGTGTGCATGTTCATCTGTGTTTGTGTGTGTGTGTGGGGGGGGGGGGTTAGGGTGACAACCCGGAAGTGGGAGGGGTGATGCTGGATGGAGGCCCAGAATTTGTTTTCTTTCTCTCACCCTGTCTCTCACACTGCCTTTCTCCCTCTCACCCCCCCCCCCCCCCCCCCCCTCTCTCTCTCCTTCCTCCCTCCACCCCTCCTTTCCATCCTTCCTCCTTTAGTCCCGATAAATCACCTCTGTTAAGACATGGCCCATAGGGGAGCTATACCCTCCCTCCATTCCTCCCTCCTCCCTCCACCCCTCCTCCCTCCTTTCCATCCTTCCTCCTTTAAAAGCAGGATCCTGAAGAGTCCTTCTCTGGCTGTAATGGATTGCCATGCTCCTGCACAAAAAATAATTTGTAAACAGCAAAGGTAAAGTTCTTTGGGCGCCAGGCGATGGCTGCATAGCAACCGACCAGTGGAGGGGCAATGAGCCTTATGAACTTCCTCTCCAGGGAGGTCGGCCATCAAGACTATAGAGGAGGGAAAACAATCTCTAGTGTCTCTTGTGTTCCAAACTGTTGCCTATACTGTACTACTTTTGACCTGAGGGAGGTAGAGAGAGAGAGAGAGAGAGAGAGGGAGAGAGAGAGAGAGAGAGAGAGATCAAGAGAAGGAGAGAGAGAGCGCGATCAAGAGAAGGAGAGAGAGAGAGAGACACAGAGAGAGATAGAGAGAGAGAGAGAGAGAGAGAGAGAGAGAGAGAGAGAGAGGAGAGAGAGAGACAGAAAGAGAGATCAAGAGAAGGAGAGAGAGAAAAGGAGAGAGAGAGACAGAGAGAGAGAGAGAGAGAAGGAGAGAGAGAGAGAGAGAGAGGTCAAGAGAAGGAGAGAGAGAGAGAGAGAGAGAGAGATCAAGAGAAGGAGAGAGAGAGAGAGAGAGGTCAAGAGAAGGAGAGAGAGAGAGAGAGAGAGAGAGAGAGATCAAGAGAAGGAGAGAGAGAAACCGACTGGGCACAGACGTCATTCAACATCTATTCCACGTTGGTTCCAATGTAATTTCCTTGAAATGATTTGGATACAACATTGATTCAACCAGTGTGTGTGGGGAGGGAGAGAGAGAGGGCCCTGGTCCATGATATATGGGATGAGAGAGAGGGCCCTGGTCCATTATATATGGGATGAGAGAGAGGGCCCTGGTCCATTATATATGGGATGAGAGAGAGGGCCCTGGTCCATTATATATGGGATGAGAGAGAGGGCCCTGGTCCATGATATATGGGATGAGAGAGAGGGCCCTGGTCATTATATATGGGATGAGAGAGAGGGCCCTGGTCCATTATATATGGGATGAGAGAGAGGGCCCTGGTCCATTATATATGGGATGAGAGAGAGGGCCCTGGTCCATTATTAATGGGATGAGAGAGAGGGCCCTGGTCCATTATATATGGGATGAGAGAGAGGGCCCTGGTCCATTATATATGGGATGAGAGAGAGGGCCCTGGTCCATTATATATGGGATGAGAGAGAGGGCCCTGGTCCATTATATATGGGATGAGAGAGAGGGCCCTGGTCCATTATATATGGGATGAGAGATAGGGCCCTGGTCCATGATATATGGGATGAGAGAGAGGGCCCTGGTCCATGATATATGGGATAAGAGAGAGGGCCCTGGTCCATTATATATGGGATGAGAGAGAGGGCCCTGGTCCATTATATATGGGATGAGAGAGGGGGCCCTGGTCCATTATATATGGGATGAGAGAAAGGGCCCTGGTCATTATATATGGGATGAGAGAGAGGGCCCTTGTCCATTATATATGGGATGAGAGAGAGATGGGGCCCTGGTCCATTATATATGGGATGAGAGAGAGGGCCCTGGTCCATTATATATGGGATGAGAGAGAGGGCCCTGGTCCATTATATATGGGATGAGAGAGAGGACCCTGGTCCATTATATATGGGATGAGAGAGAGGGCCCTGGTCCATGATATATGGGATGAGAGAGAGGGCCCTGGTCCATTATATATGGGATGAGAGAGAGGGCCCTGGTCCATTATATATGGGATGAGAGAGAGGGCCCTGGTCCATTATATATGGGATGAGAGAGGGGGCCCTGGTCCATTATATATGGGATGAGAAAGAGGGCCCTGGTCCATTATATATGGAATGAGAGAGAGAGGGGGCCCTGGTCCATTATATGTGAGATGAGAGAGAGGGCCCTGGTCCATTATATATGGGATGAGAGAGAGAGAGGGCCCTGGTCCATTATATATGGGATGAGAGAGTGGGCCCTGGTCATTATATATGGGATGAGAGAGAGAAGGGGCCCTGGTCCATTATATATGGGATGAGAGAGAGAGGGGGCCCTGGTCCATTATATATGGGATTAGAGAGAGGGCCCTGGTCCATTATATATGGGATGAGAGAGAGGGCCCTGGTCCATTATATATGGGATGAGAGAGAGGGCCCTGGTCCATTATATATGGGATGAGAGAGAGGGCCCTGGTCCATTATATATGGGATGAGAGAGAGGGCCCTGGTCCAATATATATGGGATGAGAGAGAGGTCCCTGGTCCATTATATATGGGATGAGAGAGAGGGCCCTGGTCCATTATATATGGGATGAGAGAGAGGGCCCTTGTCCATTATATATGGGATGAGAGAGAGGGCCCTGGTCCATTATATATGGGATGAGAGAGAGGGCCCTGGTCCATTATATATGGGATGAGAGAGAGGGCCCTGGTCCATTATATATGGGATGAGAGAGGGGGCCCTGGTCATTATATATGGGATGAGAGAGAGGACCCTGGTCCATTATATATGGGATGAGAGAGAGGGGGGGCCCTGGTCCATTATATATGGGATTAGAGAGAGGGCCCTGGTCCATTATATATGGGATGAGAGAGGGACCTGGTCCATTATATATGGGATGAGAGAGAGGGCCCTGGTCCATTATATATGGGATGAGAGAGAGGGCCCTGGTCCATTATATATGGGATGAGAGAGGGACCTGGTCCATTATATATGGGATAGGATGCCGTTTGGGATGCAGCCAGACACTGTTACAATCCGCTCTGGGCTTCCTGATGAAAAAAATAGAACTGAGCGGAAACCTCTTGTTGTAAACAGAACACTGACTTTAAACAGAGGACACTTCTCCTGAGGCCGCAATATGTCACTTTATGGGAGACCAAACCAAATCCACATAGAAATGTGAGTTATAGATCTGTCCTTCTCATTGAAAGCCAGTCTGTGAGGTGGTAGATCTGTTATATAGATCTGTCCTTCTCATTGAAAGCCAGTCTGAGAACCTGTAGATCTGTTATATAGATCTGTCCTTCTCATTGAAAGCCAGTCTGAGAACCTGTAGATCTGTTATATAGATCTGTCCTTCTCATTGAAAGCCAGTCTGAGAACCTGTAGATCTGTTATATAGATCTGTCCTCCTTATTGAAAGCCAGTCTGAGAACCTGTAGATCTGTTATATAGATATGTCCTTCTCATTGAAAGCCAGTCTGAGAACCTGTAGATCTGTTCTATGTGCCGTATTTCTATACTTCCCTTTCTTAAGTCTAGTTTTTTTCCATATTTTACAGCGGCTTCAAACAACTGAAAATACTATATATGTGGTTATGGGAAGATATTCACAGTTTAGATGGTTCAGTGATTCTCACAGTGGTTCAGATGGTTCAGTGATTCTCACAGCAGGTTCAGATGGTTCAGTGATTCCCACAGCGGTTTAGATGGTTCAATGATTCTCACAGCGGTTCAGATGGTTCAGTGATTCCCACAGCGGTTTAGATGGTTCAATGATTCTCACAGCGGGTTTAGATGGTTCAATGATTCTCACAGCGGTTTAGATGGTTCAGTGATTCTCACAGCAGGTTTAGATGGTTCAGTGATTCTCACAGTGGTTCAGATGGTTCAGTGATTCTCACAGCGGGTTTAGATGGTTCAGTGATTCTCACAGTGGTTTAGATGGTTCAGTGATTCTCACAGCGGTTTAGATGGTTCAGTGATTCTCACAGTGGTTCAGATGGTTCAGTGATTCTCACAGCAGGTTTAGATGGTTCAGTGATTCTCACAGCAGGTTTAGATGGTTCAGTGATTCTCACAGTGGTTTAGATGGTTCAGTGATTCTCACAGGAATAGATGGTTCAGTGATTCTCACAGGAATAGATGGTTCAGTGATTCTCACAGGAATAGATGGTTCAGTGATTCTCACAGCAGGTTTAGATGGTTCAGTGATTCTCACAGCTGTTTAGATGGTTCAGTGATTCTCACAGCAGGTTTAGATGGTTCAGTGATTCTCACAGGAATAGATGGTTCAGTGATTCTCACAGGAATAGACGGTTCAGTGATTCTCACAGCGGTTTAGATGGTTCAGTGATTCTCACAGCAGGTTTAGATGGTTCAGTGATTCTCACAGCAGGTTTAGATGGTTCAGTGATTCTCACAGCAGGTTTAGATGGTTCAGTGATTCTCACAGGAATAGATGGTTCAGTGATTCTCACAGCGGTTTAGATGGTTCAGTGATTCTCACAGCGGTTTAGATGGTTCAGTGATTCTCACAGCGGTTTAGATGGTTCAGTGATTCTCACAGCAGGTTTAGATGGTTCAGTGATTCTCACAGTGGTTTAGATGGTTCAGTGATTCTCACAGCGGTTTAGATGGTTCAGTGATTCTCACAGCAGGTTTAGATGGTTCAGTGATTCTCACAGTGGTTCAGATGGTTCAGTGATTCTCACAGCGGGTTTAGATGGTTCAGTGATTCTCACAGCGGTTTAGATGGTTCAGTGATTCTCACAGTGGTTCAGATGGTTCAGTGATTCTCACAGCAGGTTTAGATGGTTCAGTGATTCTCACAGCAGGTTTAGATGGTTCAGTGATTCTCACAGTGGTTTAGATGGTTCAGTGATTCTCACAGGAATAGATGGTTCAGTGATTCTCACAGGAATAGATGGTTCAGTGATTCTCACAGCAGGTTTAGATGGTTCAGTGATTCTCACAGCTGTTTAGATGGTTCCGTGATTCTCACAGCAGGTTTAGATGGTTCAGTGATTCTCACAGGAATAGATGGTTCAGTGATTCTCACAGGAATAGACGGTTCAGTGATTCTCACAGCGGTTTAGATGGTTCAGTGATTCTCACAGCAGGTTTAGATGGTTCAGTGATTCTCACAGCAGGTTTAGATGGTTCAGTGATTCTCACAGCGGTTTAGATGGTTCAGTGATTCTCACAGGAATAGATGGTTCAGTGATTCTCACAGGAATAGACGGTTCAGTGATTCTCACAGCAGGTTTAGATGGTTCAGTGATTCTCACAGCGGTTTAGATGGTTCAGTGATTCTCACAGCGGTTTAGATGGTTCAGTGATTCTCACAGCTGTTTAGATGGTTCAGTGATTCTCACAGCAGGTTTAGATGGTTCAGTGATTCTCACAGGAATAGATGGTTCAGTGATTCTCACAGTGGTTTAGATGGTTCAGTGATTCTCACAGTGGTTCAGATGGTTCAGTGATTCTCACAGCAGGTTCAGATGGTTCAGTGATTCTCACAGCGGTTCAGATGGTTCAGTGATTCTCACAGCTGTTTAGATGGTTCAGTGATTCTCACAGCGGTTTAGATGGTTCAGTGATTCTCACAGCGGTTCAGATGGTTCAGTGATTCTCACAGCTGTTTAGATGGTTCAGTGATTCTCACAGCAGGTTCAGATGGTTCAGTGATTCTCACAGCGGTTCAGATGGTTCAGTGATTCTCACAGCGGTTTAGATGGTTCAGTGATTCTCACAGCGGTTCAGATGGTTCAGTGATTCTCACAGCGGTTTAGATGGTTCAGTGATTCTCACAGTGGTTCAGATGGTTCAGTGATTCTCACAGCAGGTTTAGATGGTTCAGTGATTCTCACAGCAGGTTTAGATGGTTCAGTGATTCTCACAGCGGTTTAGATGGTTCAGTGATTCTCACAGTGGTTTAGATGGTTCAGTGATTCTCACAGCAGGTTCAGATGGTTCAGTGATTCTCACAGCAGGTTCAGATGGTTCAGTGATTCTCACAGCGGTTCAGATGGATCAGTGATTCTCACAGCAGGTTCAGATGGTTCAGTGATTCCCACAGCGGTTTAGATGGTTCAATGATTCCCACAGTGGTTTAGATGGTTCAGTGATTCTCACAGCAGGTTCAGATGGTTCAGTGATTCTCACAGCAGGTTTAGATGGTTCAGTGATTCTCACAGCGGTTCAGATGGATCAGTGATTCTCACAGGAATAGAGTATTTTAGTGTTTCAGATGTACCAGTTTGACAAGATGCCCTGTGATTTCAACGCCTGTCAAAATACCTTTTTTCACGGTTCTTGGAAATCTGCACCTTTACTGAAACACAGACGTTTATCGCCCCCTTGTGGTGGTTGAGGAGTGGTTGTATTTTCAGGTTGTTGCACCCTGCAGTGGTTAGAGCATCGGACTAGTAACCGAAAGGTTGCAAGTTCAAATCTGTCGTTCTGCCCACTGAACAGGCAGTTAACCCACTGTTCCTAGACCAGTTAACCCACTGTTCCTAGACCAGTTAACCCACTGTTCCTAGACCAGTTAACCCCACTGTTCCTAGACCAGTTAACCCACTGTTCCTAGACCAGTTAACCCACTGTTCCTAGACCAGTTAACCCACAGTTCCTAGACCAGTTAACCCACTGTTCCTAGACCAGTTAACCCACTGTTCCTAGACCAGTTAACCCCCTGTTCCTAGGCCAGTTAACCCACAGTTCCTAGGCCAGTTAACCCACTGTTCCTAGACCAGTTAACCCACTGTTCCTAGACCAGTTAACCCACTGTTCCTAGACCAGTTAACCCACTGTTCCTAGACCAGTTAACCCACTGTTCCTAGACCAGTTAACCCACTGTTCCTAGACCAGTTAACCCACTGTTCCTAGACCAGTTAACCCACTGTTCCTAGGCCAGTTAACCCACTGTTCCTAGACCAGTTAACCCACTGTTCCTAGACCAGTTAACCCATTGTTCCTAGACCAGTTAACCCACTGTTCCTAGACCAGTTAACCCACTGTTCCTAGACCAGTTAACCCACTGTTCCTAGACCAGTTAACCCCACTGTTCCTAGACCAGTTAACCCACTGTTCCTAGACCAGTTAACCCACTGTTCCTAGACCAGTTAACCCACTGTTCCTAGACCAGTTAACCCACTGTTCCTAGACCAGTTAACCCACTGTTCCTAGGCCGTTATTGAAAATAAGAATTTGTTCTTAACTGACCTGCCTAGTTAAATAAAGGTTTAAAAAAAAAATGTATCCATCAACCAAAGTACGGGAGGCCATGTGCCTAAACATATCAAATAAATTGTAGACTTCTAAACAGTAGGTGGAAGCATAATATATGTAAAATATGTAACCTTCTGGTTCTAACTCCTTTCCCGAGGCAACCAATCAGCAGGCAGGGACACAACGGTACTCACTGAATCTTTATTTGTTCTGGGACAGACAGCAGCAGTGTTAGTTGATTTATGGTTTCATCACCATGATATACAGTCTGTTATATTATTCTTGGTTTTTTGATAGTATTTTTTTTCTTCTTAATTGCATATGAGCTCCATATAAAATGATCAAATACAAATGTACAATAACAATTACACAGAAAAAGTAACCCCATAGACAACACATTCATTTCACATTCCTGCGACAGAGAATAACGTACACCGTCACATTCCTGCGACAGAGAATAACACAGAGAATAACACACACCGTCACATCCCTGGAACAGAGAATAACATACACAGCAGTGTTAGTTAATTTACGAATTCCCTCAAACTCCTATAACATAAAAGGATAAAAAAAACCTCAACAGAAATGTTGAACCTTGTCGGTTTGGACAGCACGCCAGCTAACAGTGTAACATGGTTAACAGGACGAGAGGCTAGCAGAGCTAACAAGTTAGCATGGAAACTGTTAAAAACAACAAAAGTACACTTCACATTATGACAAATTACACGTCATTTACATTGTACATTAGTTCATATATAATCTGGGACCTTTTGGGTCTAATTATGTTAAAAGAAAGTGCCTGGGAAAAGAGTGAAGAAGCATTTCCTCCCCACGATTTAACTCCGTCAGCCTGAATGACGCGCTACATTAATAGCAGCTGGGGTGCAGTACCGTCCACCAACCACACGATGTCAGTCAGGTACACATGAAGGAAACCTGCCAATGGAAATAATGGAATATTTTTCTGTTGTTGTTACGAGACATATTCAAACATGAACTCAATGACATTCAATTCAATGCTTATGCTTAACTAATTTAGCTGAACTTCACAAATAGAACAGGATATATTTATTACACCTGCAAAAAAGGATTCTAACTATTATCGTCATTGACAGGACTGTTCCACAGACTCCCTCTGTCTCTCTCTGTCCTCTAGAGGGAACCATGACAGGACTGTTCCACAGACTCCCTCTGTCTCTCTCTATCTGTCCTCTAGAGGGAACCATGACAGGACTGTTCCACAGACTCCCTCTGTCTCTCTCTATTTGTCCTCTAGAGGGAGTGGAGAACCATGACAGGACTGTTCCACAGACTCCCTCTGTCTCTCTCTATCTGTCCTCTGGAACCATGACAGGACTGTTCCACAGACTCCCTCTGTCTCTCTCTATCTGTCCTCTAGAGGGAACCATGACAGGACTGTTCCACAGACTCCCTCTGTCTCTCTCTATCTGTCCTCTAGAGGGAGTGGAGAACCATGACAGGACTGTTCCACAGACTCCCTCTGTCTCTATCTGTCCTCTAGAGGGAACCATGACAGGACTGTTCCACGGACTCCCTCTGTCTCTCTCTATCTGTCCTCTAGAGGGAGTGGAGAACCATGACAGGACTGTTCCACAGACTCCCTCTGTCTCTATCTGTCCTCTAGAGGGAACCATGACAGGACTGTTCCACAGACTCCCTCTGTCTCTATCTGTCCTCTAGAGGGAACCATGACAGGACTGTTCCACAGACTCCCTCTGTCTCTCTCTGTCCTCTAGAGGGAACCATGACAGGACTGTTCCACAGACTCCCTCTGTCTCTATCTGTCCTCTAGAGGGAACCATGACAGGACTGTTCCACAGACTCCCTCTGTCTCTATCTGTCCTCTAGAGGGAACCATGACAGGACTGTTCCACGGACTCCCTCTGTCTCTATCTGTCCTCTAGAGGGAACCATGACAGGACTGTTCCACAGACTCCCTCTGTCTCTCTCTGTCCTCTAGAGGGAACCATGACAGGACTGTTCCACAGACTCCCTCTGTCTCTATCTGTCCTCTAGAGGGAACCATGACAGGACTGTTCCACAGACTCCCTCTGTCTCTATCTGTCCTCTAGAGGGAACCATGACAGGACTGTTCCACAGACTCCCTCTGTCTCTATCTGTCCTCTAGAGGGAACCATGACAGGACTGTTCCACGGACTCCCTCTGTCTCTCTCTGTCCTCTAGAGGGAACCATGACAGGACTGTTCCACAGACTCCCTCTGTCTCTCTCTGTCCTCTAGAGGGAACCATGACAGGACTGTTCCACAGACTCCCTCTGTCTCTCTCTGTCCTCTAGAGGGAACCATGACAGGACTGTTCCACAGACTCCCTCTGTCTCTATCTGTCCTCTAGAGGGAACCATGACAGGACTGTTCCACAGACTCCCTCTGTCTCTATCTGTCCTCTAGAGGGAACCATGACAGGACTGTTCCACGGACTCCCTCTGTCTCTCTCTGTCCTCTAGAGGGAACCATGACAGGACTGTTCCACAGACTCCCTCTGTCTCTCTCTATCTGTCCTCTAGAGGGAACCATGACAGGACTGTTCCACAGACTCCCTCTGTCTCTATCTGTCCTCTAGAGGGAGTGGAGAACCATGACAGGACTGTTCCACGGACTCCCTCTGTCTCTCTCTGTCCTCTAGAGGGAACCATGACAGGACTGTTCCACAGACTCCCTCTGTCTCTCTCTATCTGTCCTCTAGAGGGAACCATGACAGGACTGTTCCACGGACTCCCTCTGTCTCTATCTGTCCTCTAGAGGGAACCATGACAGGACTGTTCCACAGACTCCCTCTGTCTCTCTCTATCTGTCCTCTAGAGGGAACCATGACAGGACTGTTCCACGGACTCCCTCTGTCTCTATCTGTCCTCTAGAGGGAACCATGACAGGACTGTTCCACAGACTCCCTCTGTCTCTATCTGTCCTCTAGAGGGAACCATGACAGGACTGTTCCACGGACTCCCTCTGTCTCTATCTGTCCTCTAGAGGGAACCATGACAGGACTGTTCCACGGACTCCCTCTGTCTCTATCTGTTCTCTAGAGGGAACCATGACAGGACTGTTCCACGGACTCCCTCTGTCTCTCTCTGTCCTCTAGAGGGAACCATGACAGGACTGTTCCACAGACTCCCTCTGTCTCTCTTCATCTGTCCTCTAGAGGGAACCATGACAGGACGGTTCCACGGACTCCCTCTGTCTCTCTTCATCTGTCCTCTAGAGGGAACCATGACAGGACGGTTCCACAGACTCCCTCTGTCTCTATCTGTCATCTAGAGGGAGTGGAGAACCATGACAGGACGGTTCCACAGACTCCCTCTGTCTCTCTTCATCTGTCCTCTAGAGGGAGTGGAGAACCATGACAGGACTGTTCCACGGACTCCCTCTGTCTCTCTTCATCTGTCCTCTAGAGGGAGTGGAGAACCATGACAGGACTGTTCCACGGACTCCCTCTGTCTCTCTTCATTTGATCTCTAGAGGGAGTGGAGAACCATGACAGGACTGTTCCACGGACTCCCTCTCTCTCTCTTCATCTGTCCTCTAGAGGGAGTGGAGAACCATGACAGGACTGTTCCACAGACTCCCTCTGTCTCTATCTGTCCTCTAGAGGGAGTGGAGAACCATGACAGGACTGTTCCACAGACTCCCTCTGTCTCTATCTGTCCTGTAGAGGGAGTGGAGAACCATGGCAGGACTGTTCCACAGACTCCCTCTGTCTCTATCTGTCCTCTAGAGGGAGTGGAGAACCATGGCAGGACTGTTCCACAGACTCCCTCTGTCTCTCTTCATCTGTCCTCTAGAGGGAGTGGAGAACCATGACAGGACGGTTCCATGGACTCCCTCTGTCCTCTAGAGGGAGTGGAGAACCATGACAGGACGGTTCCATGGACTCCCTCTGTCCTCTAGAGGGAGTGGAGAACCATGACAGGACTGTTCCAACGACTCCCTCTGTCTCTATCTGTCCTCTAGAGGGAACCATGACAGGACTGTTCCACAGACTCCATCTGTCCTCTAGAGGGAGTGGAGAACCATGACAGGACTGTTCCACAGACTCCATCTGTCCTCTAGAGGGAGTGGAGAACCATGACAGGACTGTTCCACAGACTCCATCTGTCCTCTATAGGGAGTGGAGAACCATGACAGGACTGTTCCACAGACTCCATCTGTCCTCTAGAGGGAGTGGAGAACCATGACAGGACTGTTCCACAGACTCCATCTGTCCTCTAGAGGGAGTGGAGAACCATGACAGGACTGTTCCACAGACTCCATCTGTCCTCTATAGGGAGTGGAGAACCATGACAGGACTGTTCCACAGATTCCCTCTGTCTCTCTTCATCTGTCCTCTAGAGGGAGTGGAGAACCATGACAGGACTGTTCCACAGACTCCCTCTGTCTCTATCTGTCCTCTAGAGGGAGTGGAGAACCATGACAGGACTGTTCCACAGCCTCCCTCTGTCTCTATCTGTCCTCTAGAGCAGGCCTGGACAAGCCCGTATGTGGCCAGAGGAATCATGCTCAGATCACATAGAGAATTTGCGATAGTAAAGTTTTGAAAAACGTATTTGTTATTCAAATTAAATCCCAATGAGTAATCACCTTTGTGTAATGATTTAACTCCCACCACTTGTGGAACATTTAGTATGAAACGTATAAATAACAACTACGAGGACAGACAGGACAGGACAGGACAGACAGGACAGGACAGACAGGACAGACAGGACAGAAAGGACAGGACAGGACAGACAGGACAGGACAGGACAGACAGGACAGACAGGACAGAAAGGACAGGACAGACAGGACAGACAGGACAGAAAGGACAGGACAGGACAGACAGGACAGGACAGACAGGACAGGACAAACAGGACAGACAGGACAGGACAGACAGGGCAGGACAGACAGACAGGACAGGACAGACAGGACAGACAGGACAGAAAGGACAGGACAGGACAGACAGGACAGGACAGGACAGGACAAACAGGACAGACAGGACAGGACAGACAGGGCAGACAGGACAGAAAGGACAGGACAGGACAGACAGGACAGACAGGACAGGACAGGACAGGACAAACAGGACAGACAGGACAGGACAGACAGGGCAGGACAGACAGGACAGGACAGACAGGACAAGACAGGACAGACAGGACAGGACAGACAGGACTGGACAGACAGGATAGGACAGACAGGACAGGACAGACAGGACAGACAGGACAGGACAGACAGGACAAGACAGACAGGACAGTACAGACAGGACTGACAGGACAGACAGGACAGGACAGACAGTGACTGACAGGACAGACAGTGACTGACAGGACAGACAGTGACAGACAGGACAGACAGGAGTGACAGGACAGACAGGACAGGACAGACAGTGACTGACAGGACAGACAGTGACTGACAGGACAGACAGTGACTGACAGGACAGACAGTGACAGACAGTGACAGACAGGACAGACAGGACTGACAGGACAGACAGTGACAGACAGGACAGACAGGACTGACAGGACAGACAGTGACAGACAGGACAGACAGGACTGACAGGACAGACAGTGACAGACAGGACAGACAGGACTGACAGGACACCCCACCACTCCTCCACCCCACCACCCCACCACTCCTCCACCCCACCACCCCACCACTCCTCCACTCCTCCACCCCACCACTCCTCCACCCCACCACCCCACCACTCCTCCACTCCTCCACCCCACCACCCCAACACTCTTCCACTCCTCCACCCCACCACTCCTCCACCCCACCACCCCACCACTCCTCCACTCCTCCACTCCTCCACCCCAACACTCTTCCACTCCTCCACCCCACCACCCCACCACTCCTCCACCCCACCACTCCTCCACTCCTCCACCCCACCACCCCACCACTCCTCCACTCCTCCACCCCACCACTCCTCCACCCCAACACTCTTCCACCCCACCACTCCTCCACCCCACCACTCCTCCACCCCACCACTCTTCCACCCCAACACTCCTCCACCCCACCACCCCACCACTCCTCCACCCCACCACTCCACCACCCCACCACCCCACCACTCCTCCACCCCACCACCCCACCACTCCTCCACCCCACCACTCCTCCACTCCTCCACCCCACCACTCCTCCACCCCACCACTCCTCCACCCCACCACTCCACCACCCCACCACTCCTCCACCCCACCACCCCACCACTCCTCCACCCCACCACTCCTCCACCCCACCACCCCTCCACCACCCTGTCAGTCCCTGACATACCCTATCCCTAAACATCAGTCCCTGACAGACCCTATCCCTCAGTCCCTGACAGAGCCTATCCCTATCCTTCAGTCCCTAACAGACCCTATCCCTCAGTCCCTGACAGACCCTATCCCTATCCCTCAGTCCCTGACAGACCCTATCCCTGTCCCTCAGTCCCTGACAGACCCTATCCCTGAGTCCCTGACAGACCCTATCCCTGTCCCTCAGTCCCTGACAGACCCTATCCCTGTCCTTCAGTCCCTGACAGACCCTATCCCTCAGTCCCTGACAGACCCTATCCCTAAGCCTCAGTCCCTGACAGACCCTATCCCTAAACATCAGTCCCTGACAGACCCTATCCCTAAACATCAGTCCCTGACAGACCCTATCCCTATCCCTCAGTCCCTGACAGACCCTATCCCTCAGTCCCTGATAGACCCTATCCCTCAGTCCCTGGCAGACCCTATCCCTATCCCTCAGTCCCTGACAGACCCTATCCCTCAGTCCCTGACAGACCCTATCCCTCAGTCCCTGACAGACCCTATCCCTCAGTCTCTGACAGACCCGATCCCTATCCCTCAGTCCCTGATAGACCCTATCCCTATCCCTCAGTCCCTGACAGACCCTATCTCTCAGTCCCTGACAGACCCTATCTCTCAGTCCCTGACAGACCCTATCCCTCAGTCCCTGACAGACCCTATCCCTAAACATCAGTCCCTGACAGACCCTATCACTGTCCCTCAGTCCCTGACAGACCCTATCCCTATCCCTCAGTCCCTGACAGACCCTATCCCTCAGTCCCTGATAGACCCTATCCCTATCCCTCAGTCCCTGGCAGACCCTATCCCTATCCCTCAGTCCCTGACAGACCCTATCCCTCAGTCCCTGACAGACCCTATCCCTCAGTCCCTGACAGACCCTATCCCTCAGTCCCTGACAGACCCTATCCCTATCCCTCAGTCCCTGATAGACCCTATCCCTATCCCTCAGTCCCTTACAGACCATATCCCTAAGCCTCAGTCCCTGACAGACCCTATCCCTCAGTCCCTGACAGACCCTATCCCTCAGTCCCTGACAGACCCAATCCCTATCCCTCAGTCCCTGACAGACCCTACCATATCCCTCAGTCTCTGACAGACCCGATCCCTATCCCTCAGTCCCTGATAGACCCTATCCCTCAGTCCCTGACAGACCCTATCCCTCAGTCCATGACAGACCCTATCCCTCAGTCCCTGACAGACCCTATCCCTCAGTCCCTGACAGACCCTATCCCTCAGTCGCTGACAGACCCTATCCCAACCTTGAGCCAAGTTGTCGCGTTCACGTGCAAGTCGGACCTAGAAACTCTGAAATGTCCAACTTCCGACTGGCATATGAACGTGTCAATAGTCACCGCCCACATCGTCATGATAATGTTAATTCACTTCCTCTACATAAGCCGGTATGGGGGTCTGCCAGGTACTGACCAGGTGATATGTTGCTTCCTCTACATAAGCCGGTATGGGGGTCTGCCAGGTACTGGCCGGTGATATGTTGCTTCCTCTACATAAGCCGGTATGGGGTCTGCCAGGTACTGACCAGGTACTGACCAGGTGATATGTTGCTTCCTCTACATAAGCCAGTATGGGGGTCTGCCAGGTACTGACCAGGTGATATGTTGCTTCCTCTACATAAGCCAGTATGGGGGTCTGCCAGGTACTGACCAGGTGATATGTTGCTTCCTCTACATAAGCCGGTATGGGGTCTGCCAGGTACTGACCAGGTGATATGTTGCTTCCTCTACATAAGCCGGTATGGGGGTCTGCCAGGTACTGACCAGGTGATATGTTGCTTCCTCTACATAAGCCGGTATGGGGGTCTGCCAGGTACTGACCAGGTGATATGTTGCTTCCTCTACATAAGCCGGTATGGGGGTCTGCCAGGTACTGACCAGGTGATATATTGCTTCCTCTACATAAGCCAGTATGGGGGTCTGCCAGGTACTGGCCAGGTGGTATGTTGCTTCCTCTACATAAGCCAGTATGGGGGTCTGCCAGGTACTGACCAGGTGATATGTTGCTTCCTCTACATAAGCTGGTATGGGGGTCTGCCAGGTACTGACCAGGTGATATGTTGCTTCCTCTACATAAGCCGGTATGGGGGTCTGCCAGGTACTGACCAGGTGATTTGTTGCTTCCTCTACATAAGCCAGTATGGGGGTCTGCCAGGTACTGGCCGGTGATATGTTGCTTCCTCTACATAAGCCAGTATGGGGGTCTGCCAGGTACTGACCAGGTGATTTGTTGCTTCCTCTACATAAGCCAGTATGGGGGTCTGCCAGGTACTGGCCGGTGATATGTTGCTTCCTCTACATAAGCCGGTATGGGGGTCTGCCAGGTACTGACCAGGTGATATGTTGCTTCCTCTACATAAGCCAGTATGGGGGTCTGCCAGGTACTGACCAGGTGATATGTTGCTTCCTCTACATAAGCCAGTATGGGGGTCTGCCAGGTACTGGCCGGTGATATGTTGCTTCCTCTACATAAGCCAGTATGGGGGTCTGCCAGGTACTGACCAGGTGATATGTTGCTTCCTCTACATAAGCCGGTATGGGGGTCTGCCAGGTACTGACCAGGTGATATGTTGCTTCCTCTACATAAGCCGGTATGGTGGTCTGCCAGGTACTGACCAGGTGATATGTTGCTTCCTCTACATAAGCCAGTATGGGGGTCTGCCAGGTACTGACCAGGTGATATGTTGCTTCCTCTACATAAGCCAGTATGGGGTCTGCCAGGTACTGACCAGGTGATATGTTGCTTCCTCTACATAAGCCAGTATGGGGGTCTGCCAGGTACTGACCAGGTGATATGTTGCTTCCTCTACATAAGCCGGTATGGGGGTCTGCCAGGTACTGGCCAGGTGATATGTTGCTTCCTCTACATAAGCCAGTATGGGGGTCTGCCAGGTACTGACCAGGTGATATGTTGCTTCCTCTACATAAGCCGGTATGGGGGTCTGCCAGGTACTGGCCAGGTGATATGTTGCTTCCTCTACATAAGCCAGTATGGGGGTCTGCCAGGTACTGGCCAGGTGATATGTTGCTTCCTCTACATAAGCCAGTATGGGGTCTGCCAGGTACTGACCAGGTGATATGTTGCTTCCTCTACATAAGCCAGTATGGGGGTCTGCCAGGTACTGGCCAGGTGATATGTTGCTTCCTCTACATAAGCCAGTATGGGGGTCTGCCAGGTACTGACCAGGTGATATATTGCTTCCTCTACATACGCCAGTATGGGGTCTGCCAGGTACTGACCAGGTGATATGTTGCTTCCTCTACATAAGCCGGTATGGGGTCTGCCAGGTACTGACCAGGTACTGACCAGGTGATATGTTGCTTCCTCTACATAAGCCAGTATGGGGGTCTGCCAGGTACTGACCAGGTGATATATTGCTTCCTCTACATAAGCCAGTATGGGGGTCTGCCAGGTACTGGCCGGTGATATGTTGCTTCCTCTACATAAGCCGGTATGGGGGTCTGCCAGGTACTGACCAGGTGATATGTTGCTTCCTCTACATAAGCCGGTATGGGGGTCTGCCAGGTACTGACCAGGTGATATATTGCTTCCTCTACATAAGCCAGTATGGGGGTCTGCCAGGTACTGACCAGGTGATATGTTGCTTCCTCTACATAAGCCGGTATGGGGGTCTGCCAGGTACTGACCAGGTGATATGTTGCTTCCTCTACATAAGCCGGTATGGGGTCTGCCAGGTACTGACCAGGTGATATGTTGCTTCCTCTACATAAGCCAGTATGGGGGTCTGCCAGGTACTGACCAGGTGATATGTTGCTTCCTCTACATAAGCCAGTATGGGGGTCTGCCAGGTACTGACCAGGTGATGTGTTGCTTCCTCTACATAAGCCAGTATGGGGGTCTGCCAGGTACTGACCAGGTGATATGTTGCTTCCTCTACATAAGCCAGTATGGGGGTCTGCCAGGTACTGACCAGGTGATATGTTGCTTCCTCTACATAAGCCGGTATGGGGGTCTGCCAGGTACTGACCAGGTGATTTGTTGCTTCCTCTACATAAGCCAGTATGGGGGTCTGCCAGGTACTGGCCGGTGATATGTTGCTTCCTCTACATAAGCCAGTATGGGGGTCTGCCAGGTACTGACCAGGTGATTTGTTGCTTCCTCTACATAAGCCAGTATGGGGGTCTGCCAGGTACTGGCCGGTGATATGTTGCTTCCTCTACATAAGCCGGTATGGGGGTCTGCCAGGTACTGACCAGGTGATATGTTGCTTCCTCTACATAAGCCAGTATGGGGGTCTGCCAGGTACTGGCCGGTGATATGTTGCTTCCTCTACATAAGCCAGTATGGGGGTCTGCCAGGTACTGACCAGGTGATATGTTGCTTCCTCTACATAAGCCAGTATGGGGGTCTGCCAGGTACTGACCAGGTGATATGTTGCTTCCTCTACATAAGCCAGTATGGGGGTCTGCCAGGTACTGACCAGGTGATATGTTGCTTCCTCTACATAAGCCAGTATGGGGGTCTGCCAGGTACTGACCAGGTGATATGTTGCTTCCTCTACATAAGCCAGTATGGGGTCTGCCAGGTACTGGCCGGTGATATGTTGCTTCCTCTACATAAGCCGGTATGGGGTCTGCCAGGTACTGACCAGGTGATATGTTGCTTCCTCTACATAAGCCAGTATGGGGGTCTGCCAGGTACTGACCAGGTGATATGTTGCTTCCTCTACATAAGCCGGTATGGGGTCTGCCAGGTACTGACCAGGTGATATGTTGCTTCCTTTACATAAGCCAGTATGGGGTCTGCCAGGTACTGACCAGGTGATATGTTGCTTCCTCTACATAAGCCAGTATGGGGGTCTGCCAGGTACTGACCAGGTGATATGTTGCTTCCTCTACATAAGCCGGTATGGGGTCTGCCAGGTACTGACCAGGTGATATGTTGCTTCCTCTACATAAGCCGGTATGGGGGTCTGCCAGGTACTGACCAGGTGATATATTGCTTCCTCTACATAAGCCAGTATGGGGGTCTGCCAGGTACTGACCAGGTACTGACCAGGTGATGTGTTGCTTCCTCTACATAAGCCGGTATGGGGGTCTGCCAGGTACTGGCCAGGTGATATGTTGCTTCCTCTACATAAGCCGGTATGGGGGTCTGCCAGGTACTGACCAGGTGATATGTTGCTTCCTCTACATAAGCCGGTATGGGGGTCTGCCAGGTACTGACCAGGTGATATGTTGCTTCCTCTACATAAGCCAGTATGGGGGTCTGCCAGGTACTGGCCAGGTGATATATTGCTTCCTCTACATAAGCCAGTATGGGGGTCTGCCAGGTACTGACCAGGTGATATATTGCTTCCTCTACATAAGCCAGTATGGGGGTCTGCCAGGTACTGACCAGGTGATATATTGCTTCCTCTACATAAGCCAGTATGGGGGTCTGCCAGGTACTGACCAGGTGATATGTTGCTTCCTCTACATAAGCCAGTATGGGGGTCTGCCAGGTACTGACCAGGGGATATGTTGCTTCCTCTACATAAGCCAGTATGGGGGTCTGCCAGGTACTGACCAGGTGATATGTTGCTTCCTCTACATAAGCCAGTATGGGGGTCTGCCAGGTACTGACCAGGTGATATATTGCTTCCTCTACATAAGCCAGTATGGGGGTCTGCCAGGTACTGACCAGGTGATATGTTGCTTCCTCTACATAAGCCAGTATGGGGGTCTGCCAGGTACTGGCCAGGTGATATGTTGCTTCCTCTACATTAGCCGGTATGGGGGTCTGCCAGGTACTGACCAGGTGATATGTTGCTTCCTCTACATTAGCCGGTATGGGGGTCTGCCAGGTACTGACCAGGTGATATGTTGCTTCCTCTACATAAGCCGGTATGGGGGTCTGCCAGGTACTGACCAGGTGATATGTTGCTTCCTCTACATAAGCCGGTATGGGGTCTGCCAGGTACTGACCAGGTGATATGTTGCTTCCTCTACATAAGCCAGTATGGGGGTCTGCCAGGTACTGGCCAGGTGATATGTTGCTTCCTCTACATAAGCCAGTATGGGGGTCTGCCAGGTACTGACCAGGTGATATGTTGCTTCCTCTACATAAGCCGGTATGGGGTCTGCCAGGTACTGACCAGGTGATATGTTGCTTCCTCTACATAAGCCGGTATGGGGGTCTGCCAGGTACTGACCAGGTGATATATTGCTTCCTCTACATAAGCCAGTATGGGGGTCTGCCAGGTACTGACCAGGTGATATGTTGCTTCCTCTACATAAGCCGGTATGGGGGTCTGCCAGGTACTGACCAGGTACTGACCAGGTGATATATTGCTTCCTCTACATAAGCCGGTATGGGGTCTGCCAGGTACTGACCAGGTGATATGTTGCTTCCTCTACATAAGCCGGTATGGGGGTCTGCCAGGTACTGACCAGGTGATATATTGCTTCCTCTACATAAGCCAGTATGGGGGTCTGCCAGGTACTGACCAGGTGATATGTTGCTTCCTCTACATAAGCCAGTATGGGGGTCTGCCAGGTACTGGCCGGTGATATGTTGCTTCCTCTACATAAGCCAGTATGGGGGTCTGCCAGGTACTGGCCAGGTGATATGTTGCTTCCTCTACATAAGCCAGTATGGGGGTCTGCCAGGTACTGGCCAGGTGATATGTTGCTTCCTCTACATAAGCCGGTATGGGGGTCTGCCAGGTACTGGCCAGGTGATATGTTGCTTCCTCTACATAAGCCAGTATGGGGGTCTGCCAGGTACTGGCCGGTGATATGTTGCTTCCTCTACATAAGCCTGTATGGGGGTCTGCCAGGTACTGACCAGGTACTGACCAGGTGATATGTTGCTTCCTCTACATAAGCCAGTATGGGGGTCTGCCAGGTACTGACCAGGTGATATGTTGCTTCCTCTACATAAGCCGGTATGGGGGTCTGCCAGGTACTGGCCGGTGATATGTTGCTTCCTCTACATAAGCCGGTATGGGGGTCTGCCAGGTACTGACCAGGTGATATGTTGCTTCCTCTACATAAGCCGGTATGGGGGTCTGCCAGGTACTGGCCGGTGATATGTTGCTTCCTCTACATAAGCCGGTATGGGGGTCTGCCAGGTACTGGCCGGTGATATGTTGCTTCCTCTACATAAGCCAGTATGGGGGTCTGCCAGGTACTGGCCAGGTGATATGTTGCTTCCTCTACATAAGCCAGTATGGGGGTCTGCCAGGTACTGACCAGGTGATATGTTGCTTCCTCTACAAAGCCAGTATGGGGGTCTGCCAGGTACTGACCAGGTGATATGTTGCTTCCTCTACATAAGCCGGTATGGGGGTCTGCCAGGTACTGACCAGGTGATATGTTGCTTCCTCTACATAAGCCGGTATTGGGGTCTGCCAGGTACTGACCAGGTGGTATGTTGCTTCCTCTACATAAGCCGGTATGGGGTCTGCCAGGTACTGACCAGGTGATATGTTGCTTCCTCTACATAAGCCGGTATGGGGGTCTGCCAGGTACTGACCAGGTGATATATTGCTTCTTGCTCGTCCAATATCTTGAAAACATGACTGCTGACAAATGAAACATTTTGGGACTGCATCAACAGCGGACTAATGAAAAGAAATACGAAAATATCGTTTTTGAGTGAATTTTCCCTTTAAGAGTTATTCATGCCAAATAAAATAAAATAAAATGTTATTGGTCACATACACATGGTAAGCAGAAGTTATTGGTCACATACACATGGTTAGCAGATGTTATTGGTCACATACACATGGTTAGCAGATGTTATTGGTCACATACACAGGGTTAGCAGATGTTATTGGTCACATACACATGGTTAGCAGATGTTATTGGTCACATACACATGGTTAGCAGATGTTATTGGTCACATACACATGGTTAGCAGATGTTATTGGTCACATACACATGGTTAGCAGATGTTATTGGTCACATGGTTAGCAGATGTTATTGGTCACATGGTTAGCAGATGTTATTGGTCACATGGTTAGCAGATGTTATTGGTCACATACACATGGTTAGCAGATGTTATTGGTCACATACACATGGTTAGCAGATGTTATTGGTCACATGGTTAGCAGATGTTATTGGTCACATACACATGGTTAGCAGATGTTATTGGTCACATGGTTAGCAGATGTTATTGGTCACATACACATGGTTAGCAGATGTTATTGGTCACATACACATGGTTAGCAGATGTTATTGGTCACATACACATGGTTAGCAGATGTTATTGCGAGTGTAGGGAAATTCTTGTAATACGTTAATAAATAATAAAAATACTGCAAAGTTTTGTAAGGACTAGAAGCGAGGCAGCCCTCTCTGTCGACGCCATCTTGTTCACATGAAAGATGTCTTTCATGTCTGTCATATTTGTCATATTTAGAAAACCAAGTAGCCACGGTGTTTCCTTTATGATTGTACTCCCTGCCTATCTTAACATCCTCTATGAGCTATCTATATTATTTATTTATTTGTTTTATTCCAATTCAATCTGAAGTAAAAAAAAAAAAATAAAAAAAAAAAAGTATTTTCTTTTCGAACCAATTTGGATAAAAATCCAGAGTATATTTTAATGTTTTCAGACGACAACAACACAAACTGTTTTGCTTCTAAAAGGTTTTCATTCAAGGGTCCCTATAAATAAACCAGGTGGTATTGAAAATGCCTGTCCTCTAGCTGGAATCATTCCCAGCAATCAACAACATAATCACCACGACAGCAACCTTGAAGAACAACCACTGTGTCTGAAGAGCTTAGAAATATCATGTCAAGTTTGCCCCGTACAGTTTCTAAGCAACCAAAGACACACCAATTACCTGGACACCGCACAACGTGAGGACAATAGTGCCATCGGTGTATGTTCCCCCAGTATCCTGCCACTTGTTGTGACAGAGAGGAGTAATATCACAAACCACAACATGGCTGACTAATGCTGTTAGTAGACCTTGGTGACAGTAGGCTAATGGTGGGTCGCGACGTGGCAGTGGACATTTAGAATTATTTCATTAATCAATGGAATCTGATTGGGCCAAGTGCATCTGCACTCTTTGTTCAGTGTGCTTTCAGCTTAAACAGCAGGCTCAGTTTGGCAGCTGTGTGAGAGGGATAGGGAGAGGGGAGAGGAGAGAGGGAGAGGGAGAGAGGAGAGGGAGAGGGGAGAAGGGAGAGGGGAGAAGGAGAGAGGAGAGGGAGAGGGGAGAAGGGAGAGGGAGAGGGAGAGAGGAGAGGGGAGAGGGAGAGGGAGAGAGGGAGAGAGGAGAAGGAGAGGGGAGAAGGGAGAGGGAGAGGGAGAGAGGAGAGGGGAGAGGGAGAGGGAGAGAGGAGAAGGAGAGGGGAGAGGGGAGAGGGGAGAGGGAGAGGGAGAGAGGAGAGGGAGAGGGGAGAAGGGAGAGGGGAGAAGGAGAGAGGAGAGGGAGAGGGGAGAAGGGAGAGGGAGAGGGAGAGAGGAGAGGGGAGAGGGAGAGGGAGAGAGGGAGAGAGGAGAAGGAGAGGGGAGAAGGGAGAGGGAGAGGGAGAGAGGAGAGGGGAGAGGGAGAGGGAGAGAGGAGAAGGAGAGGGGAGAGGGGAGAGGGAGAGAGGAGAGGGGAGAGGGAGAGGGAGAGAGGAGAAGGAGAGGGGAGAGGAGAGAGGAGAGAGGGGAGAGGGGAGAGGGGAGAGGAGAGAGGGAGAGAGGAGAAGGAGAGGGGAGAAGGGAGAGGGAGAGAGGAGAGGGGAGAGGGAGAGAGGAGAAGGAGAGGGGAGAGGGGAGAGGGAGAGAGGAGAGGGGAGAGGGAGAGGGAGAGAGGAGAAGGAGAGGGGAGAGGAGAGAGGAGAGAGGGAGAGAGGAGAGGGGAGAGGGGAGAGGGAGAGGGAGAGAGGAGAGGGGAGAGGGAGAGGGAGAGAGGAGAAGGAGAGGGGAGAGGAGAGAGGAGAGAGGGAGAGAGGAGAAGGAGAGGGGAGAAGGAGAGAGGGTAGAAGGAGAGGGGAGAGGGGAGAAGAAGAGGGGAGAAGGAGAGGGGAGAAGGAGAGGGGAGAGGGGAGAAGGGGGAGGTAGAGAGAGATGCCAGTGTGCTTCCCGGTTAACTGGATCTTTTTTTCAGCAGTTTTTACCAGATGTTTTTTTCAGCAGTTTTCTTGAAGCTCACTCAGCCTCCCACACGACGCAGCGCTGTGGTTCAACAGCAGATGATGCGCTGTCAGTCACTGACTTGTTATTCCCACTCGCCACCACTCACTGCTGTCATCAAATGGACTCATTCTAGCCACAAGCTCTGACTGAGCTCAATAATCATGAAACGCATTTGAAATGGTCTCCTGCCTGCCTGAGAACCGGTTCTGGGTTGTTCATCTACAACAGGAAGTGGTCTCCTGCCTGACTGAGAACCGGTTCTGGGTTGTTCATCTACAGCAGGAAGTGGTCTCCTGCCTGACTGAGAACCGGTTCTGGGTTGTTCATCTACAACAGGAAATGGTCTCCTGCCTGACTGAGAACCGGTTCTGGGTTGTTCATCTACAACAGGAAGTGGTCTCCTGCCTGACAGAACCCACTCATACAGTTTCTGGGTTGTTCATCTACAGCAGGAAGTGGTCTCCTGCCTGACAGAACCCACTCATACAGTTTCTGGGTTGTTCATCTACAGCAGGAAATGGTCTCCTGCCTGACAGAACCCACTCATACAGTTTCTGGATTGTTCATCTACAGCAGGAAATGGTCTCCTGCCTGACTGAGAACCGGTTCTGGGTTGTTCATCTACAACAGGAAGTGGTCTCCTGCCTGACAGAACCCACTCATACAGTTTCTGGGTTGTTCATCTACAGCAGGAAGTGGTCTCCTGCCTGACAGAACCCACTCATACAGTTTCTGGGTTGTTCATCTACAGCAGGAAATGGTCTCCTGCCTGACTGAGAACCGGTTCTGGGTTGTTCATCTACAACAGGAAATGGTCTCCTGCCTGACAGAACCCACTCATACAGTTTCTGGATTGTTCATCTACAGCAGGAAATGGTCTCCTGCCTGACTGAGAACCGGTTCTGGGTTGTTCATCTACAACAGGAAATGGTCTCCTGCCTGACTGAAACCCGGTTCTGGGTTGTTCATCTACACCAGGAAGTGGTCTCCTGCCTGACTGAGAAACGGTTCTGGGTTGTTCATCTACAACAGGAAGTGGTCTCCTGTCTGACTGAAAACCGGTTCTGGGCTGTTCATCTACAACAGGAAGTGGTCTCCTGTCTGGCTGAGAACCGGTTCTGGGCTGTTAATCTACAACACGAAGTGGTCTCCTGCCTGACTGAGAACCGGTTCTGGGCTGTTCATCTACAACAGGAAGTGGTCTCCTGCCTGACTGAGAAAGCAGTAGATGTTCTGGTCCAGTTTGGCACCACATACCTATGTGAGTCAGGGTTCTCAACTCTGACAAACTTAAAACAACAACAAGTACAGAAACAGTTTAAAGACTGAGCATTACCTCAGTGTTGCACTGTTAAAACCAGAGCCCAGAATAGACATGCTCTTATTAGGACTCTGAGTGCTTGTTTTGTCAGATAAACTGAAATAACCGATTTAAATTTTAGCAACCAGGAAATGGAGGAGCGATTATTGCATATTGCACCTTAAAATCCTTTGTAAATCCACTTCACAAATAGCCTATCAGCTTGAAACCTTTTAGGGTCATCAAAAACATTACCATGAGGAAGCAGGTTAGGTTTGGTATTCAAACCACTGTAAATCCACTCTGATCTTTGTCATCCCGTGGACCCCGTTCATTGCTGCTTGCAGCTATAAGTTGCTGTACTCTATGTAGGTGAGAGAAACAAGAAGACAAGTAATAAAATAAAAGTAGGCTAAAGCCAAACATATGGAATGTGTTTTCTTGCACACTTCTGTATCATAAAACATTCTCTAAAGGCAAAGGATCCTTCCACGTACAACCATGAAGCAGGCTCCTGGGCAGAGGGCTACGCCTCTTATGCAAATACTCAAGAGGAGCGATTGGAGCCCCGCCTACCTCCAAAAGCAACACACTGCAACTAAAGATACTGATAACTTTACGGTTTTGTCTGCGCTGCGATCCGCTGCCGTCACACTCTCGGGGTGGGGTTTCTAGTTTAGCTGCGCGGAGAATAGCGACTGTCTGGTAGAGTGATGTCACATAACGAATAGACGAGAGACCGAACCAGTGACTGATTGTAATAGCTGGGGAAAGCGCACCTGTTGAATAACAGGCTCACAACCATATTCCCGTTTTCCGTATTTCTTCGAAGCTTTTGGCTGCGTTTTAAAAGTTCAGAATGACGGATACAATACTTACCAACGGAATCAAGGACCGAGCGGGTCAGAATGGATATTTTAAAAAAGTGAGTGATTTTTAAGTTTTTATGATAGAGATGATAGCGCGGTTACGCAGGGGACCTTCATAACGATTCATGTGTTACAAACCGTTCACTTATGAATGGACTCGTGTCTGTTATAAACGCAGTGTTTCTGCTTTCACTGAAATGAACAGCGGCCTGGTGGAAGTATTTCTGATGTAGTTCATCTCAATCAAAACAACCGGTGTTGATGTCTGACGTACTACCTGTTTGATTAGTGGTTTATACCCTGTTTTTTTTTTTTTTAAATACGATAACGCTATCTGCGGTTTTTAATGGGTTTGACTGATTGTCAGGTGTGGCAGTGGCCACTTAATAATGTCATTGGTCGCTATCGTATTGGAACATACGGCAGTTGGTTGTCAAAGATCTTCTGGTGATATACACTACAGGTCAAACGTTTTAAAAGGCGGTTTCTTTATTTTATTATATTTTCTACATTGTAAAATAATTGTGAAGACATCAAAACTATGAAATAACACAAATGGAATCATGTAGTAACCAACAAAAAAAAGTGTTAAACAAATCTAAATATGTTAAATTTGAGATTCTTCAAATAGCCTCCCTTTGCCTTGGTGACAGCTTTGCCCACTCTTGGCATTCTCTCAACCAGCTTCACCTGGAATGCTTTTCCAACAGTATTTTAAGGAGTTTCCCTATATGCTGAGCACTTGTTGGATGCTTTTCCTTCACTCTGCGGTTCAACTCATCCCAAACAATCTCAATTGGGTTGAGGTCGGGTGATTGTGGAGGCCAGGTCATCTGATGCAGCACCCCCCCACATTTATTTGGGCTGTCAGTTATGAGGCTGGTAACTCTAATGAACTGATCCTCTGCAGCAGAGGTAATTCTGGGTCTACCGATCCTGTGGCGGTCTTCATGAGAGCCAGTTTCATCACAGCGCGTGATGGTTTTTTGCGACTGCACTTGAATAAACTTGAAAAGTTATTGAAATGTTCCGTATTGACTGACCTTCATGTCTTAAAGTAATGATGGACTGTTGTTTCTCTTTGCTTATTTAAGCTGTTCTTGCCCTGATATGGACTTGGTCTTTTACCAAATAGGGCTAACTTCACCCCTACCTTGTCACAACACAACTGATTGCTAAATCATTATGTTAATAACTAATGTGGTGAGATACAAGAATCGACATTAAAACATTGTAGAGATGCAAAACCTTTGACTAACACCTACTCATTCCAGGGTTCTAGAACACCTACTCATTCCAGGGTTCTAGAACACCTACTCATTCCAGGGTTCTAGAACACCTACTCATTCCAGGGTTCTAGAACACCTACTCATTCAAGGGTTTTTCTTTATGTTGACTATTTTCTACCTTATAGAATAATAGCGAAGACATCAACACTATGAAATAACACATATGGAATCATGTAGTAACCAAAAAAGGTGTAGTAATCAAAATATATTTTATATTTGAGATTCTTCAAAGTAGCCACCCTTTGCCTTGATGACAGCTTTGCACAATCTTGGCATTCTCTCAACCAGCTTCATGAGGTAGTCACCTGGAATGCATTTCAATTCACAGGTGCGCCGTGTTAAAGTTCCTTTGTGGAATTTATTTCCTTAATGTGTTTGAGCCAAAATATCTCAATCTGTGGATGAGCAACTGATCACATGGTCCATTTAAAGACGGGACCAGGGTGAAAGAACATAAACCTTATGTCCTGTTGCTCCCATTATTTTGCTAACAAGAAAGAAACTATTAGGGAGTATTGGACGTGTGTGTGTGTGTGTGTGTGTGTGTGTGTGAGAGATAGTGGGTGTGTGGGTGATAGTGGCCAGCCTAATGGACCTATATCTTACAGCCTACTGTGAATACATTATCAGGTATTTATGGAATGCTTTTATCTACTGAGGTGTGTGTGCTCCTTCCTGCCTGTGTGTCTGTGGTGTGTGTTTGTGCTCCTGTCTGTGGTGTGTGTGTTTGTGCTCCTGTCTGTGGTGTGTGTGTTTGTGCTCCTGTTTGCGGTGTGTGTTTTGTGTGTCTTTCTGAGGAACATGCCCCCTGGATAACAAGCTGGCGAGGTTTAGAGAGAGGGCCTGGCAGTCTGCTAGAAGATACCAAAACCCTTACCGTTACGCTTGTTTACACTGAGCTGCTCAGGAGTCGGATGCACAATCATGTTTCCATTAACACACTGTGGACTCGGCGAGAGATATGGGTGGGACAACGTTTCTCCATGCAGGGATGGGATCTGTCCCAAACTGGATCTTTATCCACAGGTTCCACGCTGCTCCATCGAGAAGATTGAAATACTGCTGGTTTCCCCCGATAACTGCCCTTTTCATCGTCATGCTAGCTAGCAGTAACGACAGCAGACTGCCAAGCTCTCTCTCTAACCTAGCAGTTCATCTCAATGGGCCGGTAATCGAATGGTCGCTGGTTCGAATCCCCGAGACGGCAAGATGAAACAATCTGCCGTTCTGCCCTTGAGCAAGGTAGTTAACCCCCAACAACAACTGTTCCCCGGGTGCCGATGACGTTGATAGTCCCCACCTCACCTCTCTGATTCAGAGGGGTTGGGTTAATTGCGGAAGACCCATTGAGGTTGAAGGCTTTCCGTTGAGCAACTGACTAGGCATCCCCCCCTTTCCCCAACTGACTAGGTTTCCCCCCCTTTTCCCAACTGACTAGGTTTCCCCCCCTTTTCCCAACTGACTAGGTTTCCCCCCCTTTTCCCAACTGACTAGGTTTCCCCCCCTTTTCCCAACTGACTAGGTATCTTCCCCCCCCTTTTCCCAACTGACTAGGTATCTCCCCCCCTTTTCCCAACTGACTAGGTATCCCCCCCCCTTTTCCCAACTGACTAGGTATCCCCCCCCCTTTTCCCAACTGACTAGGTATCCCCCCCTTTCCCCAACTGACTAGGTATCTCCCCCCCTTTTCCCAACTGACTAGGTATCTTCCCCCCCCTTTTCCCAACTGACTAGGTATCTTCCCCCCCCTTTTCCCAACTGACTAGGTATCTCCCCCCCTTTTCCCAACTGACTAGGTATCCCCCCCCTTTTCCCAACTGACTAGGTATCCCCCCCTTTCCCCAACTGACTAGGTATCCCCCCTTTCCCAACTGACTCTGTATCCCCCCCTTCCCTAAAGGTAAAGTTTGGAGGACAGTGGCATGTCCCATCCCTGCATTGAGGTTCTTTTCCCGGTAGGGTCGGTGTCTTCTAGCTGACAGAGATATGGATAATGAGTCCCAGCCAGACATCGGTCGTTGCCCCCATAACATTCCTTTTACATTAGGCCTAGGGTATGTCCCAAGTAGTACACTGTTCCCTATGGGCCCTGGTCCAATGGTACACTGTTCCCTATGGGCCCTGGTCCAATGGTACACTGTTCCCTATGGGCCCTGGTCCAATGGTACACTGTTCCCTATGGGCCCTGGTTGAATGGTACACTATTCCCTATGGGCCCTGGTTGAATGGTACACTGTTCCCTATGGGCCCTGGTCCAATGGTACACTATTCCCTATGGGCCCTGGTCCAATGGTACACTATTCCCTATGGGCCCTGGTTGAATGGTACACTATTCCCTATGGGCCCTGGTTGAATGGTACACTATTCCCTATGGGGCCCTGGTTGAATGGTACATGGTACACTATTCCCTATGGGGCCCTGGTTGAATGGTACACTATTCCCTATGGGCCCTGGTTGAATGGTACACTATTCCCTATGGGCCCTGGTTGAATGGTACACTATTCCCTATGGGCCCTGGTCCAATGGTACACTATTCCCTATGGGCCCTGGTTGAATGGTACACTGTTCCCTATGGGCCCTGGTTGAATGGTACACTATTCCCTATGGGGCCCTGGTTGAATGGTACACTGTTCCCTATGGGCCCTGGTTGAATGGTACATGGTACACTATTCCCTATGGGGCCCTGGTTGAATGGTACACTATTCCCTATGGGCCCTGGTTGAATGGTACACTATTCCCTATGGGCCCTGGTCGAATGGTACACTATTCCCTATGGGCCCTGGTTGAATGGTACACTGTTCCCTATGGGCCCTGGTTGAATGGTACACTATTCCCTATGGGGCCCTGGTTGAATGGTACACTGTTCCCTATGGGCCCTGGTTGAATGGTACATGGTACACTATTCCCTATGGGGCCCTGGTTGAATGGTACACTATTCCCTATGGGCCCTGGTTGAATGGTACACTGTTCCCTATGGGCCCTGGTTGAATGGTACACTATTCCCTATGGGCCCTGGTTGAATGGTACACTATTCCCTATGGGGCCCTGGTTGAATGGTACACTGTTCCCTATGGGCCCTGGTTGAATGGTACACTATTCCTTATGGGCCCTGGTTGAATGGTACACTATTCCCTATGGGCCCTGGTTGAATGGTACACTGTTCCCTATGGGCCCTGGTTGAATGGTACACTATTCCTTATGGGCCCTGGTTGAATGGTACACTATTCCCTATGGGCGCTGGTTGAATGGTACACTATTCCCTATGGGCCCTGGTTGAATGGTACACTATTCCCTATGGGGCCCTGGTTGAATGGTACACTGTTCCCTATGGGCCCTGGTTGAATGGTACACTATTCCTTATGGGCCCTGGTTGAATGGTACACTATTCCCTATGGGCCCTGGTTGAATGGTACACTATTCCCTATGGGGCCCTGGTTGAATGGTACACTATTCCCTATGGGGCCCTGGTTGAATGGTACACTGTTCCTTATGGGCCCTGGTTGAATGGTACACTATTCCCTATGGGCCCTGGTTGAATGGTACACTATTCCCTATGGGCCCTGGTTGAATGGTACACTATTCCTTATGGGCCCTGGTTGAATGGTACACTATTCCCTATGGGCCCTGGTCGAATGGTACACTATTCCCTATGGGCCCTGGTTGAATGGTACACTATTCCCTATGGGCCCTGGTTGAATGGTACACTATTCCCTATGGGCCCTGGTTGAATGGTACACTATTCCCTATGGGCCCTGGTTGAATGGTACACTATTCCCTATGGGCCCTGGTTGAATGGTACACTATTCCCTATGGGCCCTGGTTGAATGGTACACTGTTCCCTATGGGCCCTGGTCCAATGGTACACTATTCCCTATGGGCCCTGGTCCAATGGTACACTATTCCCTATGGGCCCTGGTTGAATGGTACACTATTCCCTATGGGCCCTGGTCGAATGGTACACTATCTGCAATGGGCCCTGTTCTGAAGTAGTGCACTATATGGGCCCTGGTCTAAAGTAGTGCTCTATAGGGGCCCTGGTCTAAAGTAGTGCTCTATAGGGGCCCTGGTCTAAAGTAGTGCACTATAGGGGCCCTGGTCTAAAGTAGTGCACTATAGGGGCCCTGGTCTAAAGTAGTGCACTATAGGGGCCATTTGGGACACAGACCATGAAAGACCTGTCATGAAACCAGAGTTGTTCTTCAGAGATGTAGTTTCTCCTGGATTGAATCTGGGATTCCTGGGAGTTTCTGGAGAAAGGGGTTTAGTTCCTGGAGAAAGGGGTTTAGTTTCTGGAGAAAGGGGTTTAGTTCCTGGAGAAAGGGGTTTAGTTTCTGGAGAAAGGGATTTAGTTTCTGGAGAAAGGGGTTTAGTTCCTGGAGAAAGGGGTTTAGTTCCTGGAGAAAGGGGTTTAGTTCCTGGAGAAAGGGGTTTAGTTCCTGGAGAAAGGGGTTTAGTTTCTGGAGAAAGGGGTTTGGTTTCTGGAGAAAGGGGTTTGGTTTCTGGAGAAAGGGGTTTAGTTTCTGGAGAAAGGGGTTTAGTTTCTGGAGAAAGGGGTTTAGTTTCTGGAGAACGGGGTTTAGTTTCTGGAGAACGGGGTTTAGTTTCTGGAGAACGGGGTTTAGTTTCTGGAGAACGGGGTTTAGTTTCTGGAGAACGGGGTTTAGTTTCTGGAGAACGGGGTTTAGTTTCTGGAGAACGGGGTTTAGTTTCTGGAGAACGGGGTTTAGTTTCTGGAGAACGGGGTTTAGTTTCTGGAGAACGGGGTTTAGTTTCTGGAGAAAGGGGTTTAGTTTCTGGAGAAAGGGGTTTAGTTTCTGGAGAAAGGGGTTTAGTTTCTGGAGAATGGGGTTTAGTTTCTGGAGAAAGGGGTTTAGTTTCTGGAGAAAGGGGTTTAGTTTCTGGAGAAAGGGGTTTAGTTCCTGGAGAAAGGGGTTTAGTTCCTGGAGAAAGGGGTTTAGTTGGGTTTGGTTGACTCTTCATTTGTAAAATAGATATCCACAGAAGCCCAGGGTAGAGCCTAGTAAATAGATCACCATAAAGACCATCTGTACAGGAGCCCAGGGTAGAGCCTAGTAAATAGATCACCAGAAAGACCATCTGTACAGGAGCCCAGGGTAGAGCCTAGTAAATAGATCACCATGAAGACCATCTGTACAGGAGCCCAGAGTAGAGCCTAGTAAATAGATCACCAGGTTGTCTGGTGTCCCTTTCTCATTTATTTGTTTAAAACCTTTTATTTAACTTGGCAAGTCAGTTTAAGAACAAATTATTATTTTACAATGACGGCCAAACCCCGGACGACGCCGGGCCGATTGTTCGCCACGACTCTATGGGACTCCCAATCACGTCCGGATGTCATACAGCCTGGATTCGAACCAGGGACTGTAGTGACGCCCAGTGCCTTAGACCGCTGCGCCACTCTGGAGTCCAAAGGTCACGGTCGTAAGATATTTACAAGAGAATTCAGTCGTCTGTCGTGGAGTAATGGGTATGTCCCAAGTAGCACCCTATTCCCTATGTAAGACTGAACACTACTTTTGACCAGGGTCCATAGGGTGTCATGTGACTCCACCGTGGCGTAACATGTTGACTCTGGCTGTCACCGTTCTCACAGGCTGAACCAGTGCAGTCACATATTTGTGTATCCGCCCGGGCAGAGGCTTGTTTTTCTTAGCCTGTAGTTAGTGCGGCGATGAAAATGATTGGTTTTAGGTGTTGAAAGGGGTCAGGTGTTGAAAGGGGTTAGGTGTTGAAAGGGGTCAGGTGTTGAAAGGGGTCAGGTGTTGAAAGGGGTTAGGTGTTGAAAGGGGTCAGGTGTTGAAAGGGGTTAGGTGTTGAAAGGGGTTAGGTGTTGAAGGGGGTTAGGTGTTGAAAGGGGTTAGGTGTTGAAAGGGGTTAGGTGTTGAAAAGGGTTAGGTGTTGAAAGGGGTTAGGTGTTGAAAGGGGTCAGGTGTTGAAAGGGGTTAGGTGTTGAAAGGGGTCAGGTGTTGAAAGGGGTCAGGTGTTGAAAGGGGTTAGGTGTTGAAAGGGGTTAGGTGTTGAAAGGGGTCAGGTGTTGAAAGGGGTCAGGTGTTGAAGGGGTTAGGTGTTGAAAGGGGTTAGGTGTTGAAAGGGGTTAGGTGTTGAAAGGGGTTAGGTGTTGAAAGGGGTCAGGTGTTGAAAGGGGTTAGGTGTTGAAAGGGGTTAGGTGTTGAAAGGGGTCAGGTGTTGAAAGGGGTCAGGTGTTGAAAGGGGTCAGGTGTTGAAAGGGGTTAGGTGTTGAAAGGGGTCAGGTGTTGAAAGGGGTCAGGTGTTGAAAGGGGTCAGGTGTTGTCAGGTGTTGAAAGAGGTCAGGTGTTGAAAGGGGTCAGGTGTTGAAAGGGGTTAGGTGTTGAAAGGGGTTAGGTGTTGAAAGGGGTTAGGTGTTGAAAGGGGTTAGGTGTTGAAAGGGGTTAGGTGTTGAAAGGGGTTAGGTGTTGAAAGGGGTCAGGTGTTGAAAGGGGTCAGGTGTTGAAAGGGGTCAGGTGTTGAAAGGGGTCAGGTGTTGAAAGGGGTCAGGTGTTGAAAGGGGTTAGGTGTTGAAAGGGGTTAGGTGTTGAAAGGGGTTAGGTGTTGAAAGGGGTCAGGTGTTGAAAGGGGTCAGGTGTTGAAAGGGGTCAGGTGTTGAAAGGGGTCAGGTGTTGTCAGGTGTTGAAAGGGGTCAGGTGTTGAAAGGGGTCAGGTGTTGAAAGGGGTTAGGTGTTGAAAGGGGTTAGGTGTTGAAAGGGGTTAGGTGTTGAAAGGGGTTAGGTGTTGAAAGGGGTTAGGTGTTGAAAGGGGTTAGGTGTTGAAAGGGGTTAGGTGTTGAAAGGGGTTAGGTGTTGAAAGGGGTTAGGTGTTGAAAGGGGTCAGGTGTTGAAAGGGGTCAGGTGTTGAAAGGGGTCAGGTGTTGAAGGGGTTAGGTGTTGAAAGGGGTTAGGTGTTGAAAGGGGTCAGGTGTTGAAGGGGTTAGGTGTTGAAAGGGGTCAGGTGTTGAAAGGGGTCAGGTGTTGAAAGGGGTCAGGTGTTGAAAGGGGTCAGGTGTTGAAAGGGGTCAGGTGTTGAAAGGGGTCAGGTGTTGAAAGGGGTTAGGTGTTGAAAGGGGTCAGGTGTTGAAAGGGGTTAGGTGTTGAAAGGGGTCAGGTGTTGAAGGGGTTAGGTGTTGAAAGGGGTCAGGTGTTGAAAGGGGTTAGGTATGGAAAGGGGTCAGGTGTTGAAAGGGGTTAGGTGTTGAAAGGGGTCAGGTGTTGAAAGGGGTTAGGTGTTGAAAGGGGTTAGGTGTTGAAAGGGGTCAGGTGTTGAAAGGGGTCAGGTGTTGAAAGGGGTCAGGTGTTGAAAGGGGTTAGGTGTTGAAAGGGGTCAGGTGTTGAAAGGGGTCAGGTGTTGAAAGGGGTCAGGTGTTGAAAGGGGTCAGGTGTTGAAAGGGGTCAGGTGTTGAAGGGGTTAGGTGTTGAAAGGGGTCAGGTGTTGAAAGGGGTTAGGTGTTGAAAGGGGTCAGGTGTTGAAAGGGGTCAGGTGTTGAAAGGGGTTAGGTGTTGAAAAGGGTCTTTGTTGTAGTCAAGCTGCCCTGATCTCCCTGTGAAGAGAGTCTGGCCTTAGGCTTTGTAGCAGACTTCCTCTGTCTATTAATGCTCTGTTTATGAGTCTGATGGTCAAGGGAGAGGGTGGGAGTTAGACCCCTCTCTCTCGCTCTCTCTCCCTCTCCCTCTCTCTCGCTCTCTCTCCCTCTCCCTCTCTCTCGCTCTCTCTCCCTCTCCCTCTCTCTCTCTCCCTCCCTCTCTCTCTCCCTCTCTCGCTCCCTCTCTCTCTCTCTCTCGCTCCCTCTCCCTCTCCCTCTCTCTCGCTCCCTCTCTCTCTCTCTCGCTCCCTTGCTCCCTCTCTCAATTCAATTTCAATTCAAGGGCTTTATTGTCATGGGAAACATGTGTTAACATTGCCAAAGCAAGTGAGGTAGATAATATATAAAGTGAATATATAAAGTGAAATAAACAATACAAATGAACAGTAAACATTACACATACAGAAGTTTTAAAACAATAAAAGACAATCCAAATGTCATATTATATATATATACAGTGTTTTAACAATGTACAAATGGTTAAAGGACACAAGATAAAATAAATAAGCATAAATATGGGTTGTATTTACAATGGTGTGTGTTCTTCACTGGTTGCCCTTTTCTCGTGGCAACAGGTCACAAATCTTGCTGCTGTGATGGCACACTGTGGAATTTCACCCAGTAGATATGGGAGTTTATCAACATTGGATTTGTTTTCGAATTCTTTGTGGATCTGTGTAATCTGAGGGAAATATGTCTCTCTAATATGGTCATACATTGGGCAGGAGGTTAGGAAGTGCAGCTCAGTTTCCACCTCATTTTGTGGGCAGTGAGCACATAGCCTGTCTTCTCTTGAGAGCCATGTCTGCCTACGGCGGCCTTTCTCAATAGCAAGGCTATGCTCACTGAGTCTGTACAAAGTCAAAGCTTTCCTTAATTTTGGGTCAGTCACAGTGGTCAGGTATTCTGCCGCTGTGTACTCTCTGTGTAGAGCCAAATAGCATTCTAGTTTGCTCTGTTTTTTTTTGTTAATTCTTTCCAATGTGTCGCTCTCTCGCTCGCTCTCTCTCTCTCTCTCGTGTAGAACGCAACAATATATTTCATGGAACAGTGATTTGAGTTTTTCCATAGTGTCTTCACACACCACAGCAACCTTTCCCACTCCTGTAAGCAGGCTTCTCAAGCCAAAGCTCGGTCTCTGCCTGAAGAGGTTTGCACATTCAGGAAACCACAGGGCAATAAGACATACAGGAGTCCTGGTGATTTGGTCATGTTTAAACAACATTTGGGATTTGGAAACAGTGTTCGGCGTTGGTGGAGTTTTCAGTTAAGTGTTGGCCCTTTTTTCTGTCTCTCCTGTCTCTCGCTCTGTGTCTCTCGCTCTGTGTCTCTCGCTCTGTGTCTCTCGCTCTGTGTCTCTCGCTCTGTGTCTCTCGCTCTGTGTCTCTCGCTCTGTGTCTCTCGCTCTGTGTCTCTCGCTCTGTGTCTCTCGCTCTGTGTCTCTCGCTCTGTCTCGTCTCTCGCTCTGTGTCTCTCGCTCTCTCTGTCTTCTCTGCCTGGTGAGAATGAGCTCAGTGATTTACTATGCTGCTCTAACAAATGCTCCACAGACTCGCCGCTCAACTCCTGGTCTGCCGATAATCCTGTGAGATGCCATGGTAACGTGGTTTCAGGCCGGGTTCCCAAACCTCTGCTGTTTTCCTGAACTGGTTTCAGGCCGGGTTCCCAAACCTCGTTTGTCCCCCCCCCAGGCGTTAGGGACGTTTGTCGTCCCCAGGCGTTAGGGACGTTTGTCCCCCCCCCCCCAGGCGTTAGGGACATTTGTTCCCCCCCCAGGCGTTAGGGACGTTTGTCCCCCAGTGCAACAGCAGCCAGATACCATTGACGTAGAATCAGCTCAAGGCTGTCCCAGTCCCAAACCACTCAGACAAATTGACAACATGTGCCCTGGCCCAGAAAAAGAGAGGCTGGGCTTGTGTCCTAAATGGCACCCTATTCCCTACATAGCCCTGGTCTAAAGTAGTGCACTATATGGGGAATAGGGTTCTGGTCTAAAGTAGTGCACCAAATGGGGAATAGGGCCCTGGTCTAAAGTAGTGCACTATATGCGGAATAGGGCCCTGGTCTAAAGTAGTGCACTATATGGGGAATAGGGCCCTGGGTTAAAGTAGTGCACTATATGGGGAATAAGGCCCTGGTCTAAAGAAGTGCACTACATAGGGAATAGGGCTCTGTTCTATTGTAGTACCACTATATAGGGAATAGGGCTCTGGTCTAAAGTAGTACCACTATATAGGGAATAGGGCTCTGGTCTATAGTAGTACCACTATATAGGGAATAGGGCTCTGTTCTATAGTAGTACCACTATATAGGGAATAGGACTCTGTTCTATAGTAGTGCACTATATAGGGAATATGGTTCCATTTGGTACAACCTCTGCAGTCTGTCTGTACAATGTCAGAGGAAACACAGTAAAAAGCCCCCCGTGTTTCTACTGCAAAATAACATTGAATCATCCCTTTAAGAAAGACTCCAACTCCTGCCCTTTAATTAGGGTTTAACCGTGTGTGTAGCCAAACCTCATTATATTGTGCTGCTGCAGGGAGGGTGAACTCTGACCTCATTTCTATCCTCCTGTCCAATCAGACAGTTCGTATAACGTGTAGAGATGTTTACCGTGATGAACCGTGGCTCTGAATTCATGTTGTTCTTTATGTTTTAACGTTACACAACACTCCTCCTTCACTCTGAATGGTTCAATGGAGAGGGTCTCTTCAGTAGTCTGTCCAAAGACGAGAGAGGCAGCTAACTCGACTGTTCCCTGATTTTACTCTGTCGGCGTCCCAATTGGACCCCACGCCCACCTGTTCTCCGGGCCCATAGGGCCTTGGTCAAAGTAGTGCACTATGTCGGGTGCCATTTGGGCTGCAGAATATAACTTGGGGCTTGTTATTGGGAGCTTGTTAGTGGCCAGCAGACACAGTCCCCAGTCTGTTGGTCCAGACCGAAGCTGAGACAGACTGAGAGTCTTTGTCCCAGGCTGAGCTCCGTTACTAATGAACACTCTAATAGGACTCTGTTCTGGGCCTGTTTTCATAAAGAGCCTCTCAATGTAGTTGTGCTGATCTAGGATCAGTTTAGTCTGTTAAATAATAATGAATTATAAGGGGGGGGGGGGGGGACCTGGTCGTACATCAGCACTCCTATTCTGGAATGCTTTGTGAGTACTTGGACTGTTCCCAGTTCTGGACTGTTTTTAATAGGAGTCTGTTCTGGGGCTGTTTTTAATAGGAGTCTGTTCTGGGGCTGTTTTTAATAGGAGTCTGTTCTGGGACTGTTTTTAATAGGAGTCTGTTCTGGGACTGTTTTTAATAGGAGTCTGTTCTGGGACTGTTTTTAATAGGAGTCTGTTCTGGGACTGTTTTTAATAGGAGTCTGTTCTGGGACTGTTTTTAATAGGAGTCTGTTCTGGGACTGTTTTTAATAGGAGTCTGTTCTGGGACTGTTTTTAATAGGAGTCTGTTCTGGGACTGTTTTTAATAGGAGTCTGTTCTGGGACTTTTTTTAATAGGAGTCTGTTCTGGGACTGTTTTTAATAGGAGTCTGTTCTGGGACTGTTTTTAATAGGAGTCTGTTCTGGGACTGTTTTTAATAGGAGTCTGTTCTGGGACTGTTTTTAATAGGAGTCTGTTCTGGGACTGTTTTTAATAGGAGTCTGTTCTGGGACTGTTTTTAATAGGAGTCTGTTCTGGGACTGTTTTTAATAGGAGTCTGTTCTGGGACTGTTTTTAATAGGAGTCTGTTCTGGGACTGTTTTTAATAGGAGTCTTTTCTGGGACTGTTTTTAATAGGAGTCTGTTCTGGGACTGTTTTTAATAGGAGTCTGTTCTGGGACTGTTAGGACTCTGGAAGGTTCGGGACATAAATCGACCCCTACAGTATGCTGTTTCTCTACTGTGACTTAAGATTCAGATTGACACCTGAGTAAATGGATTTCAGCCGGCTGCAGTATCTAAAGGACCAATCAGGAAGACATTCCTTGGGATTCATATTATCCCCCAAAAATCTACCTAGTTTCACTACCGGTTTATAATTCATATTGACCTTAGAGACTTCTGGGGAAATATTGATCAAGAGACTTCTGGGGAAATATTGATCAAGAGACTTCTGGGGAAATATTGATCAAGAGACTTCTGGGGAAATATTGATCAAGAGACTTCTGGGGAAATATTGATCAAGAGACTTCTGGGGAAATATTGATCAAGAGACTTCTGGGGAAATATTGATCAAGAGACTTCTGGGGAAATATTGATCAAGAGACTTCTGGGGAAATACCGAAAAAATGGAAGTGTCCATTTTTCTTTAAAAAAAAAGTGTTTAAAGCCAATATCTGGTCAGTACACCAGGGTTCTTCCCAAATAAGAAGGGGGGCGCTGTGTCACCTTGTTGACTTGGCTTCACTCTGACTATAGCCTTGTCGACTTGGCTGCACACTCTGACTATAGCCTTGTTGACTTGGCTGCACACTCTGACTATAGCCTTGTTGACTTGGCTACACTCTGACTATAGCCTTGTCGACTTGGCTACACTCTGACTATAGCCTTGTCGACTTGGCTGCACTCTGACTATAGCCTTGTTGACTTGGCTACACACTGACTATAGCCTTGTCGACTTGGCTACACTCTGACTATAGCCTTGTTGACTTGGCTACACTCTGACTATAGCCTTGTTGACTTGGCTACACTCTGACTATAGCCTTGTTGACTTGGCTACACTCTGACTATAGCCTTGTTGACTTGGCTACACTCTGACTATAGCCTTGTCGAATCATACAACGCTTGTGTAACGACAGTCAAAACTAAAGTCAAATGAGCTAGATAATCTCCTTCAATGAATGACCCACAGTTTTTTGCTAAATGGACATCGAGGATTTTATAAAGCCGATCAGCTCATGAATAACAGAGAGATGAAGAGTAGAGAATAGTTTTTAAATATTCAAGGTATTTTAACGCGGACCAACTGTATTCATATCTACTCTCATATCGTTTTGTTGATCACACGTTCTCTACCCTAAACTCTACAGGCAGCAATACGGGGGTGGTGGTATTCTAGAAGTATTTCCTGTAGGGTTTATTCAATGCATTTGTTCAGTCCAGTCAATTATGTGTGTTTTGGATTAATGGTGACATTGTGTGTAGTAAATATGCTAGGCTAAAGGCTTCCATTGACAACCTATTGTGTGTAGTAAATATGCTAGGCTAAAGGCTTCCATTGACAACCTATTGTGTAGTAAATATGCTAGGCTAAAGGCGTCCATTAACAACCTATTGTGTGTAGTAAATATGCTAGGCTAAAGGCTTCCACTGACAACCTATTGTGTGTAGTAAATATGCTCGGCTAAAGGCTTCCATTAACAACCTATTGTGTGTAGTAAATATGCCTGGCTAAAGGCTTCCATTAACAACCTATTGTGTGTAGTAAATATGCTAGGCTAAAGGCTTCCATTTACAACCTATTGTGTGTAGTAAATATGCTAGGCTAAAGGCTACCATTAACAACCTATTGTGTGTAGTAAATATGCTAGGCTAAATGCTTCCATTAACAACCTATTTGGATAATGTGCTATTTATATTTTGCTAATCTGATGCTGCTCATGTTGTGTGTTTTGTGGATTTGCAGTAGTGCCAAATTGGGGGGGAAATGTTGTCGTTTTCCGGGTCTTGCCATTACATTTTTTTTCTGGAAATGTGAAGTATTCCCAGTTACCCCTGGGAACTGCCCAGTTACCCCTGGGAACTGCCCAGTTACCCCTGGGAACTGCCCAGTTACCCCTGGGAACTGCCCAGTTACCCCTGGGAACTGCCCAGTTACCCGTGTTAATCCCTATTTGGGACCAGCCTGGGGTTGAGAAAGACTGCCCAGGGTGGTTGTGGGAACTGCCCAGGGTGGTTGTGGGAACTGCCCAGGGTGGTTGTGGGAACTGTTCTCTGACATTTTGTCACTTCCTTTGAGACAGACAGATGACATGTCCCTCTGTGTCCTTTAGTCAAGAGGCAGATCACACGTCCCTCCTTTAGTCAAGAGGAGGAGGAAGGGCAGTGAGTCCACCTGGTCAGGTGACTCAGGTTTCCCTCCGAGAGCTTTGATGCTAGCTAGAGGAATGTGGTAATCTCTCTGTGTGGATCAGAGCTGGTACCTCTTTGACTGAACCCTTTTCAGCAACGGAACCCACAGGGAAGTAGTGCACGATGTAGGGAATAGGGTGCCAGTGTTGCACTGTGTAGGGAATAGGGTGCCAGTGGTGCACTATGTAGGGAATAGGGTGCCAGTGGTGCACTATGTAGGGAATAGGGTGCCAGTGGTGCACTGTGTAGTGAATAGGGTGCCAGTGGTGCACTATGTAGTGAATAGGGTGCCAGTGGTGCACTGTGTAGTGAATAGGGTGCCAGTGGTGCACTATGTAGTGAATAGGGTGCCAGTGGTGCACTGTGTAGTGAATAGGGTGCCAGTGGTGCACTATGTAGTGAATAGGGTGCCAGTGGTGCACTGTGTAGGGAATAGGGTGCCAGTGGTGCACTGTGTAGGGAATAGGGTGCCAGTGGTGCACTGTGTAGTGAATAGGGTGTCATGTGGGATGTAAGAGTTTATAACAGCTTATATCTTACCTGCGGGGGTTTCCTTAGTGACAACGACACCTTAAAACACACAGTCCAGGGCTGGGTATTGTGACGGAGGTTACAGCTTCCTTTTGATAGTCAAATGTTGTCATAAATATCATGACATCATTCTGAATGAGCCTAATAAACTGGTATTGATGGTGTATTGGCATAGCATCAGCATATTGCCATAGGGCCAAGCCCTGGGAGTCTCCTCCCTCTTATTTCCATACAGCGATCAGAGCCACATCCTTTACAGGTGTGTCTCTCTCTCTCTTTGTCTCTCTCTCTCTTTGTCTCTCTCTCTCTTTGTCTCTCTCTTTTTGTCTCTCTCTCTCTCTCTCTCTTTGTGTGTCTCTCTCTCTCTTTGTGTCTCTCTGTGTCTCTCACTCTCTCTTTGTGTGTCTCTCTGTGTCTCTCTCTGTGTCTCTGTCTCTGTCTCACAACAATAGCTGCTCTCTGACCTTGCCAAGCCACATCTCCTTGTCTTTATTCTAGTTTTTATTAGGTGATTAATGACAGTCTATGAAGCCATTTAAAAACACCCAGTATCGTTGTGTTGAGGAACAGTATGCATTATGAACAACACCTGACAGGTGACGTCATTCTGGTTGTTGTCCACGTGTTACAGTAGTGTTTTATTTGTCAAAACAATATTACAAGTAAATCATGTTTTATTTTTTGGGGGGGATGTTTACTTGTTAGGTCGATGTACAGTAAGTTGTCTACTTCAGTCAGTTGAGTTCAGAGAAAGGAATCGGCTCTTGATCACAGTGAGGAAATAACAAGGAGAGATGCATTAAGTATCTCAGCGACTAAAATAAGATTGATAGAAATGTCCTATGATCGCACCATGTTTAATACTGTAGGCTGGGTTAGGTACGCAGAGGCCCACTGGGTTAGGTACGTAGAGGCCCACTGGGTTAGGTACGTAGAGGCCCACTGGGTTAGGTACGTAGAGGCCCACTGGGTTAGGTACGTAGAGGCCCACTGGGTTAGGTACGCAGAGGCCCACTGGGTTAGGTACGCAGAGGCCCACTGGGTTAGGTACGCAGAGGCCCACTGGGTTAGGTACGCAGAGGCCCACTGGGTTAGGTACGCAGAGGCCCACTGGGTTAGGTACGCAGAGGCCCACTGGGTTAGGTACGCAGAGGCCCACTGGGTTAGGTACGCAGAGGCCCACTGGGTTAGGTACGCAGAGGCCCACTGGGTTAGGTACGCAGAGGCCCACTGGGTTAGGTACGCAGAGGCCCACTGGGTTAGGTACGCAGAGGCCCACTGGGTTAGGTACGCAGAGGCCCGCTGGGTTAGGTACGCAGAGGCCCGCTGGGTTAGGTACGTAGAGGCCCGCTGGGCTAGGTACGCCAGAGGCCCGCTGGGCTAGGTACGCCAGAGGCCCGCTGGGCTAGGTACGCAGAGGTTATGTAACTCTGTGTTCTATTTCAGTCTGGGGTTATGTATCTGTAGGTGTCGTCATATTGAGGAGCACAACTATGTGTTGCTAAGCCGACCAGTTTCTCTCTCTGTCTTGTTTTCTGTGCTGACACAGTGTACAGGACACACCTCTGTCAACCTGTTAGCTCTACTATTGGCTAGGAACACAGGAACATTACTCTGTAACCTAGGAGACTGACTGCTGTTCAATTGACCTCTGACTCATACATATGAATGTTACTGTGTCGTTGTCCATCTGTGTGTGTTGACATAGTTAGGTCTGGCAGCCTGTTGCTCTGACATCAGGAGAACAGGTAGTTAGATCTGGCAGCCTGTTGCTATGATACCAGAAGAACAGGTAGTTAGATCTGGCAGCCTGTTGCTAGAACACCAGAAGAACAGGTAGTTAGGTCTGGCAGCCTGTTGCTATGATACCAGAAGAACAGGTAGTTAGATCTGGCAGCCTGTTGCTATGATACCAGAAGAACAGGTAGTTAGATCTGGCAGCCTGTTGCTAGGACACCAGAAGAACAGGTAGTTAGGTCTGGCAGCCTGTTGCTAGGCCACCAGAAGAACAGGTAGGTAGGTCTGGCAGCCTGTTGCTAGGACACCAGAAGAACAGGCAGTGAGTTCTGAAGTCCATGGGGTTTCAGTACAGAGGGGGCAGAAGCACATGGGACTGTCTGCCTTGTCCTTAACTACAGCTTGTTGTGAGCTTCTGGGTTTATCACCAAGACATCCAACACCGTGGAAGTCAGCTTGACCTGGTCATCTGTCCAGCACAGCCCACAGGTCGTTTCTAGGGTTTATCACCAAGACATCCAACACTGTGGAAGTCAGCTTGACCTGGTCATCTGTCCAGCACAGCCCACAGGTCGTTTCTAGGGTTTATCACCAAGACATCCAACACTGTGGAAGTCAGCTTGACCTGGTCATCTGTCCAGCACAGCCCACAGGTCGTTTCTAGGGTTTATCACCAAGACATCCAACACTGTGGAAGTCAGCTTGACCTGGTCATCTGTCCAGCACAGCCCACAGGTCGTTTCTAGGGTTTATCACCAAGACATCCAACACTGTGGAAGTCAGCTTGACCTGGTCATCTGTCCAGCACAGCCCACAGGTCGTTTCTAGGGTTTATCACCAAGACATCCAACACTGTGGAAGTTAGCTTGACCTGGTCATCTGTCCAGCACAGCCCACAGGTCGTTTCTAGGGTTTATCACCAAGACATCCAACACTGTGGAAGTCAGCTTGACCTGGTCATCTGTCCAGCACAGCCCACAGGTCGTTTCTAGGGTTTATCACCAAGACATCCAACACTGTGGAAGTCAGCTTGACCTGGTCATCTGTCCAGCACAGCCCACAGGTCGTTTCTAGGGTTTATCACCAAGACATCCAACACTGTGGAAGTCAGCTTGACCTGGTCATCTGTCCAGCACAGCCCACAGGTCGTTTCTAGGGTTTATCACCAAGACATCCAACACTGTGGAAGTCAGCTTGACCTGGTCATCTGTCCAGCACAGCCCACAGGTCGTTTCTAGGGTTTATCACCAAGACATCCAACACTGTGGAAGTCAGCTTGACCTGGTCATCTGTCCAGCACAGCCCACAGGTCATTTCTAGGGTTTTGTACCACACAGCCCACTCCACACAGGACTTTTCTAGGGTTTTGTACCACACAGCCCACTCAACACAGGTCGTTTCTAGGGTTTTGTACCACACAGCCTACTCAACACAGGTCGTTTCTAGGGTTTTGTACCACACAGCCCACTCCACACAGGACTTTTCTAGGGTTTTGTACCACACAGCCCACTCCACACAGGACTTTTCTAGGGTTTTGTACCACACAGCCCACTCCACACAGGTCGTTTCTAGGGTTTTGTACCACACAGCCCACTCCACACAGGTCGTTTCTAGGGTTTTGTACCACACAGCCCACTCCACACAGGTCGTTTCTAGGGTTTTGTAGGGATGTAACCCACTAGCCCTGACAGAAGGGTCCTCTGTTCTCCTGTCTGTTCTGTAGGGATGTAACCCACTAGCCCTGACAGAAGGGTCCTCAGATACTAATGTCCTCTGTTCTCCTGTCTTTTCTGTAGGGATGTAACCTACTAGCCCTGACAGAAGGGTCCTCTGATACTAATGTCCCCTGTTCTCCTGTCTGTTCTGTAGGGATGTAACCCACTAGCCCTGACAGAAGGGTCCTCAGATACTAATGTCCTCTGTTCTCCTCTCTGTTCTGTAGGGATGTAACCCACTAGCCCTGACAGAAGGGTCCTCAGATACTAATGTCCTCTGTTCTCCTCTCTGTTCTGTAGGGATGTAACCCACTAGCCCTGACGGGCCGCTCCAAGCTGCAGAATGAGAGAGCCAGTCTCAACCAACAGATCATCAGACAGATGAGGATGAGAGCTGGGGCAGAGAACTTACTAAGGTACGTACACACACACACACACACACACACACACACACACACACACACACACATACAGTCACACACACACACACATACAGTCACACACACACACACACACACAGCCTCTCACACGTACACTAACAGGAAGACACACACTGCAGGCCCTGTATGGTAAGTCCGTGTCCCAGCCTCCATTAGAGAAGAGCCCTGTATGGTAAGGACAGTGTCCCAGCCTCCATTAGAGAAGAGCCCTGTATGGTAAGACAGTGTCCCAGCCTCCAACCCATCCATATTCTCCCACTGTACTGTAAATCAAATCAAATGTATTTTTATAAAGCCCTTCGTACATCAGCTGATATCTCAAAGTGCTGTACAGAAACCCAGCATAAAACCCCAAACAGCAAGCAATGCAGGTGTAGAAGCACGGTGGCTTGGGAAAAACTCCAGAGAAATCTCTTTTGTGTTCACACAGCAAAGACCTTGACGTCGTCAGTCACTCAGCTTTGTTAAAATACTCCAAACCTGAAGGTGGCAATAGTGTTGTTTGGCAACGCATGTCCGTGTTATTAGCTTAGTTTATGGTCTAGATTCCAATGTTATCTAGCTAGCTATGCTAATGTTGTTATTTAGTAGAAAGGCCTTGTTGATACTAGCAAGATGGCCACAGCCAGATGACTACCTAGCAAGATGGCCACAGCTAGATAACTACCTAGCAAGATGGCCACAGCTAGATCAGTACCTAGCAAGATGGCCACAGCTAGATGACTACCTAGCAAGATGGCTACAGCTAGATGACTACCTAGCAAGATGGCCACAGCTAGATGACTACCTAGCAAGATGGCCACAGCTAGATGACTACCTAGCAAGATGGCCACAGCTAGATGACTACCTAGCAAGATGGCCACAGCTAGATGACTACCTAGCAAGATGGCCACAGCTAGATGACTACCTAGCAAGATGGCCACAGCTAGATGACTACCTAGCAAGATGGCCACAGCTAGATAACTACCTAGCAAGATGGCCACAGCTAGATAACTACCTAGCAAGATGGCCACAGCTAGATAACTACCTAGCAAGATGGCCACAGCTAGATAACTACCTAGCAAGATGGCCACAGCTAGATCACGAGAAGAAACTATTTAATTCACTCTCCATAATCCCAAACTACCAGTGCCAGCCCATAGCCACATGTTTAGCTAGCTAGCTAACGTTACACTGCCTGTTGTCGTCTGACTCCTGGGACTGATCTCAAATGGCACCCTATTCTCTATATAGTGCACTACTTAAGACCAGAGCCCTATGGCACCCTATTCCCTATATAGTGCACTACTTTAGACCAGAGCCCTGTGGGATGTAGACTTGAATGACCCACCGTGAACTGGGGACCCACTGTGAACTGGAGACCCACCTTGAACTGGGGACCCACCTTGAACTGGGGACCCACCTTGAACTGGGGACCCACCTTGAACTGGGGACCCACCTTGAACTGGGGACCCACCGTGAACTGGGGACCCACCGTGAACTGGGGACCCACCGTGAACTGGGGACCCACCGTGAACTGGGGACCCACCGTGAACTGGGGACCCACTGTGAGCTGGTGTTTAATAAACCTGGGGACCCACTGTGAACTGGTGTTTAATAAACCTGGGGACCCACTGTGAACTGGGGACCCACTGTGAACTGGAGACCCACCTTGAACTGGGGACCCACCTTGAACTGGGGACCCACCTTGAACTGGGGACCCACCTTGAACTGGGGACCCACCTTGAACTGGGGACCCACCTTGAACTGGGGACCCACCTTGAACTGGGGACCCACCTTGAACTGGGGACCCACCTTGAACTGGGGACCCACCGTGAACTGGGGACCCACCGTGAACTGGGGACCCACCGTGAACTGGGGACCCACCGTGAACTGGGGACCCACTGTGAGCTGGTGTTTAATAAACCTGGGGACCCACTGTGAACTGGTGTTTAATAAACCTGGGGACCCACCGTGAACTGGGGACCCACCGTGAACTGGGGACCCACCACGAACTGGGGACCCACCGCGAACTGGGGACCCACCGTGAACTGGGGACCCACCGTGAACTGGGGACCCACCGTGAACTGGGGACCCACTGTGAACTGGGGACCCACCGTGAACTGGCGTTTTATGAACTGGGGACCCACCGTGAACTGGGGACCCACCGTGAACTGGTGTTTAATAAACCTGGGGACCCACTGTGAACTGGTGTTTAATAAACCTGGGGACCCACTGTGAACTGGGGACCCACTGTGAACTGGCGTTTTATGAACTGGGGACCCACCGTGAACTGGCGTTTTAATAAACCTAGAGACCCATCTTGACGGTCTTTTTCTCCGGTTCTTGTCTGACTCAGATTCTGGGCCTGGAGCCCCCTGTCATCTTCATTAGTGGTCCGTATGCCTCAGGAAATACGATTTGTAAACTCCAAGGTTGCCAATAAAGTTATGTATTTGATTTGTGTTGAGGTGAGGCTGTTATTCTGTGTTTTCCCAGAATGCCTCTGTGTGTGTACGGTCCAGGTTAGTAAACACAGATAATGATGCCTAGATAATCAGTTTCCCCGGTGACCTGGCCTGTTTAGTGTGTTGTCCGTTGCCATGGTGCAAGGCGGACAAAGGCTCCGTGCCACAGTGTGACAAATCTCTTTGACGTCAACAGCAGCTTTGTTACCCTCCCTCTCTCCCCCCCCTCCTACTCTCCTCTCCTCTCCTCACTGTGTCCTCTCCTCACTGTGTCCTCTCCTCACTGTGTCCCCTCCTCACTGTGTCCCCTCCTCACTGTGTCCCCTCCTCACTGTGTCCCCTCCTCACTGTGTCCCCTCCTCACTGTGTCCCCTCCTCACTGTGTCCCCTCCTCACTGTGTCCCCTCCTCACTGTGTCCCTTCCTCACTGTGTCCCTTCCTCACTGTGTCCCTTCCTCACTGTGTCCCTTCCTCACTGTGTCCCTTCCTCACTGTGTCCCTTCCTCACTGTGTCCCTTCCTCACTGTGTCCCTTCCTCACTGTGTCCCTTCCTCACTGTGTCCCTTCCTCACTGTGTCCTCCTCTCCTCACTGTGTCCCTTCCTCACTGTGTCCCTTCCTCACTGTGTCCCTTCCTCACTGTGTCCCTTCCTCACTGTGTCCCTTCCTCACTGTGTCCCTTCCTCACTGTGTCCTCCTCTCCTCACTGTGTCCTCCCTTCCTCACTGTGTCCTCCTCTCCTCACTGTGTCCTCCTCTCCTCACTGTGTCCTCCTCTCCTCACTGTGTCCTCCTCTCCTCACTGTGTCCTCCTCTCCTCACTGTGTCCTCCTCTGCTCACTGTGTCGTCCTCCTCTCCTCACTGTGTCGTCCTCCTCTGCTCACTGTGTCGTCCTCCTCTGCTCACTGTGTCGTCCTCCTCTGCTCACTGTGTCGTCCTCCTCTGCTCACTGTGTCGTCCTCCTCTGCTCACTGTGTCGTCCTCCTCTGCTCACTGTGTCGTCCTCCTCTGCTCACTGTGTCGTCCTCCTCTGCTCACTGTGTCCTCCTCCTCTGCTCACTGTGTCCTCCTCCTCTCTCCTCCTCTCCCCTCCTCACGGTGTCTCCTCCTCTCCCCTTGTGGTTTGGCTGAGGCCTGTGGCAGCTAGGAGGAGCTGATATGAACAGGCTGTAATATGATTCCAGTAGAGGTCATGATGTCTGCAGCTGGGGTATGGAGCGTTGGGAGTATGGGCTAGGAGAGGCTTGGCCACAGGAATGCTCTCATACAGCACCATATATCAAATTCAACCTAACGTTCTGGAGTACATGGAGTACACTGTCCAGTATATGGATCAGCCTGACAGTCTATAGGCTAGTCCTTACTGAGGTACCTGGATCAGCCTGACAGTCTGCTGAACAGTCTATAGGCTAGTCCTTACTGAGGTACCTTGGATCAGCCTGACAGTCTATAGGCTAGTCCTTACTGAGGTACCTGGTTCAGCCTGACAGTCTTCTGAATAGTCTAGACTATAGGCTAGTCCTTACTGAGGTACCGTGGATCAGCCTTACAGTCTATAGGCTAGTCCTTACTGAGGTACCTTGGATCAGCCTTACAGTCTTCTGAACAGTCTATAGGCTAGTCCTTACTGAGGTACCTGGATCAGCCTGACAGTCAGTCTATAGGCTAGTCCTTACTGAGGTACCTGGATCAGCCTGACAGTCTATAGGCTAGTCCTTACTGAGGTACCTGGATCAGCCTGACAGTCTATAGGCTAGTCCTTACTGAGGTACCTGGATCAGCCTGACAGTCTATAGGCTAGTCCTTACTGAGGTACCTGGATCAGCCTGACAGTCAGTCTATAGGCTAGTCCTTACTGAGGTACCTGGATCAGCCTGACAGTCTGCTGAACAGTCTATAGGCTAGTCCTACTGAGGTACCTGGATCAGCCTGACAGTCTGCTGAACAGTCTATAGGCTAGTCCTTACTGAGGTACCTGGATCAGCCTGACAATCTGCTGAACAGTCTAGACTATAGGCTAGTCCTTACTGAGGTACCTGGATCAGCCTGACAGTCTGCTGAACAGTCTATAGGCTAGTCCTTACTGAGGTACCTTGGATCAGCCTGACAGTCTGCTGAACAGTCTATAGGCTAGTCCTTACTGAGGTACCTTGGATCAGCCTGACAGTCTATAGGCTAGTCCTTACTGAGGTACCTGGATCAGCCTGACAGTCAGTCTATAGGCTAGTCCTTACTGAGGTACCTGGATCAGCCTGACAGTCTATAGGCTAGTCCTTACTGAGGTACCTGGATCAGCCTGACAGTCTGCTGAACAGTCTATAGGCTAGTCCTACTGAGGTACCTGGATCAGCCTGACAGTCTATAGGCTAGTCCTTACTGAGGTACCTGGATCAGCCTGACAGTCTGCTGAATAGTCTATAGGCTAGTCCTTACTGAGGTACCTTGGATCAGCCTGACAGTCTGCTGAACAGTCTATAGGCTAGTCCTTACTGAGGTACCTTGGATAAGCCTGACAGTCTGCTGAACAGTCTATAGGTCTATCTATCTAGTCTATCTATTCTGTCTGTGTCACCCCCTGCCCCGGGTTAGTGGAGGGGGTTAGAGGTCAAACTACTTACTGATTTCGACGCACAGGAATTGTCTGTTCAGCCCTGTGGGCCTGAAGACCTGCAGATCTGACCCCGGGGTTACGTTGAGATTCATTAACAGAGCGGGAACTGGGGAAGGTCAAATTAAGAGTGTGCATTATTGTCCTTTGTTTTAGTATAGAAATGAATCACATGTATGGAAACGAGTATTCAGCATTATGGATAAAGAAAGTATGAATGACTAGGTATCTAGTAGTGGGGGGGGGATTGGTAGGTATCTAGTGGTGGGGGGGATTGGCAGGTATCTAGTAGTGGGGGGGGATTGGCAGGTATCTAGTAGTGGGGGGGGGGATTGGTAGGTATCTAGTGGTGGGGGATTGGTAGGTATCTAGTGGTGGGGGGGATTGGTAGGTATCTAGTGGTGGTGGTGTTGGTGGGGGGATTGGTAGGTATCTAGTGGTGGGGGGGATTGGTAGGTATCTAGTGGTGGGGGGGATTGGTAGGTATCTAGTGGTGGGGGGGATTGGTAGGTATCTAGTGGTGGGGGGGATTGGTAGGTGTCTAGTGGTGGGGGGGATTGGTAGGTATCTAGTGGTGGGGGGGATTGGTAGGTATCTAGTGGTGGGGGGGATTGGTAGGTATCTAGTGGTGGGGGGGATTGGTAGGTATCTAGTGGTGGGGGGGATTGGTAGGTATCTAGTGGTGGGGGGGATTGGTAGGTATCTAGTGGTGGTGGTGTTGGTGGGGGGATTGGTAGGTATCTAGTGGTGGGGGGGATTGGTAGGTATCTAGTGCTGGGGGATTGGTAGGTATCTAGTGGTGGGGGGGATTGGTAGGTATCTAGTGGTGGGGGGGATTGGTAGGTATCTAGTGGTGGTGGTGGGGGATTGGTAGGTATCTAGTGGTGGTGGTGGGGGATTGGTAGGTATCTAGTGGTGGTGGTGGGGGATTGGTAGGTATCTAGTGGTGGTGGTGGGGGATTGGTAGGTATCTGGTGGTGGGGGATTGGTAGGTATCTAGTGGTGGGGGGGATTGGTAGGTATCTGGTGGTGGGGGATTGGTAGGTATCTAGTGGTGAGAGGATTGGTAGGTATCTAGTGGTGGGGGGGATTGGTAGGTATCTAGTGGTGGGGGGGATTGGTAGGTATCTAGTGGTGGGGGATTGGTAGGTATCTAGTGGTCGGGTTGATTGGTAGGTATCTAGTGGTGGTGGTGGGGGGGATTGGTAGGTATTTGGTGGGGGGGATTGGTAGGTATCTGGTGGTGGGGGATTGGTAGGTATCTAGTGGTGGGGGGGATTGGTAGGTATCTAGTGGTGGGGGGGATTGGTAGGTATCTAGTGGTGGGGGGGATTGGTAGGTATCTAGTGGTGGGGGATTGGTAGGTATCTAGTGTTGGGGGGGATTGGTAGGTATCTAGTGGTGGGGGGGATTGGTAGGTATCTAGTGGTGGGGGATTGGTAGGTATCTAGTGGTGGGGGATTGGTAGGTATCTAGTGGTGGGGGGATTGGTAGGTATCTAGTGGTGGGGGGGATTGGTAGGTATCTAGTGGTGGGGGGGATTGGTAGGTATCTAGTGGTGGGGGGGATTGGTAGGTATCTAGTGGTGGGGGGGATTGGTAGGTATCTAGTGGTGGGGGGGATTGGTAGGTATCTAGTGGTGGGGGGGATTGGTAGGTATCTAGTGGTGGGGGGGGGGGGGGGGGGGGAGGTTGGTAGGTATCTGACCTGGGGCACTGAGATGAACCCTGACCTGATCTAAGGTACTGAGATGAACCCTGACCTGATCTAAGGTACTGAGATGACATGAGGCTGTACTGGAGCATCCTGTCAGCTTCAGAGAACCCTGCATTCCTCCCAGTATTTACAGGCTAACTACTAGCCCTCCTTGGCCCAGTCCACAGTGGGTAAGGACTTGGGGACCAGTCTCTCTCTCTCTCTGTGTCTGAACCCTGACCTGATCTAAGGTACTGAGATGAACCCTGACCTGATCTCAGGTACTGAGATGACATGAGGCTGTACTGGAGCAGCCTGTCAGCTTCAGAGAACCCTGCATTCCTCCCAGTATTTACAGGCTAACTGCTAGCCCTCCTTGGCCCTGTCCACAGTGGGTAAGGACTTGGGGCCAGAAGATTAACTCAGCGGTGTGTGTGTGTTCGTCTGCCAACACTGCAGCAGGTAGAACCAATGAGTAGGTGCAGAGAGACTGTGTATTGAAGTTTCAGGTACTTGTGTGTTTTCTTGGCTGGTTAAGATGCATTATTCCAACATGTATGCCTAAGGATTTAGGTGGTCCTCTGGAGATCAGGTGGTAGAGCATGGTGCTTGTAATACCAGGATAGTGGGTTTGATTCCAGGGACCACACATATGTAAACAAATAAAATGGATGCACGCATTACTGTAATTTACGTTGGATAAAAGTGTCTGCTAAATGGCGTAAATGATTCTATTGTATTTATTTTGTAGGGGACTTTGAACTTTCAAAACAATAAGCAGGTCTGAAGAGATTATGTTCCACCTGTCTTTTCTACCTGTCAGGAATGCAAACAGCATTCCTGACTCCTGGGGAGTGGCAGGGAGAGAGAGGCAGGTGGACTACAAAGGTGACCTGTATTTACTCCTCTGTCCTCCCCAAAACCCTCACCTGGCCTCTCCCTCTCTCTCTGTCCTCCCCTATACACTCACCTGGCCTCTCCCTCTCTGTCTGTCCTCCCCTATACCCTTACCTGGCCTCTCCCTCTCTCTCTGTCCTCCCCTATACCCTCACCTGGCCTCTCCCTCTCTCTCTGTCCTCCCCTATACCCTCACCTGGCCTCTCCCTCTCTCTCTGTCCTCCCCTATTCCCTCACCTGGCCTCTCCCTCTCTCTCTGTCCTCGCCTATACCCTTACCTGGCCTCTCCCTCACTCTCTGTCCTCCCCTATACCCTCACCTGGCCTCTCTCTGTCTCTGTCCTCCCCTAAACCCTCACCTGGCCTCTCTCTGTCCTCCCCTATTCCATCACCTGGCCTCTCTCTGTCCTCCCCTATTCCCTCACCTGGCCTCTCCCTCTCTCTCTGTCCTCCCCTATTCCCTCACCTGGCCTCTCCCTCTCACTCTGTTCTCCCCTAAACCCTCACCTGGCCTCTCTCTGTCCTCCCCTATACCCTCACCTGGCCTCTCTCTGTCCTCCCCTATACCCTCACCTGGCCTCTCTCTGTCCTCCCCTATACCCTCGCTCTGTCCTCCCCTATACCCTCACCTGCCTGCTCACTATCTCTCTCTGTCCTCCCCTATACCCTCACCTGGCCTCTCCCTCTCTCTCTGTCCTCCCCTATACCCTCACCTGGCCTCTCCCTCTCACTCTGTCCTCCCCTAAACCCTCACCTGGCCTCTCTCTGTCTCTCTGTCCTCCCCTATACCCTCACCTGGCCTCTCCCTCTCTCTCTCTGTCCTCCCCTATACCCTCACCTGGCCTCTCTCTGTCCTCCCCTATACCCTCACATGGCCTCTCTCTGTCCTCCCCTATACCCTCACCTGGCCTCTCTCTCTGTCCTCCCCTATACCCTCACCTGGCCTCTCTCTCTGTCCTCCCCTATACCTTCACATGGCCTCTCTCTCTGTCCTCCCCTATACCCTCACCTGGCCTCTCTCTCTGTCCTCCCCTATACCCTCACCTGGCCTCTCTCTCTTTCCTCCCCTATACCCTCACCTGGCCTCTCTCTCTGTCCTCCCCTATACCCTCACCTGGCCTCTCTCTCTGTCCTCCCCTATACCCTCACCTGGCCTCTCTCTGTCTCTCTCTCTTTCTTTCTTCCCCCGTCTGTTGTCAGGTTTCAGTAGTTCTACGTTCCTCCTCTCTCCTAGCAGCAGGTAAAGAAGTGTACCGACCAGACCGACTGGTTTGTCCAGGTTTATTTATGTGGAGTCACTCCCTGATAATAATCCACTGGTCTCTACTGTCTCTCTCCTGTCTCTACCGTGTTTACCGTCTCCACTGTCTGTCTACTGCTCTTACCGTCTCTCTACTGCTCTTACCGTCTCTCTACTGCTCTTACCGTCTCTCTACTGCTCTTACCGTCTCTCTACTGCTCTTACCGTTTCTCTACTGCTCTTACCGTTTCTCTACTGCTCTTACCGTCTCTCTACTGCTCTTACCGTCTCTCTACTGCTCTTACCGTCTCTCTACTCTTCTTACCGTCTCTCTACTGCTCTTACTGTCTCTCTACTGCTCTTACCGTTTCTCTACTGCTCTTACCGTTTCTCTACTGCTCTTACCGTCTCTCTACTGCTCTTACCGTCTCTCTACTGCTCTTACCGTTTCTCTACTGCTCTTACCGTTTCTCTACTGCTCTTACCGTCTCTCTACTGCTCTTACCGTCTCTCTACTGCTCTTACCGTCTCTCTACTGCTCTTACCGTCTCTCTACTGCTCTTACTGTCTCTCTACTGCTCTTACCGTTTCTCTACTGCTCTTACCGTCTCTATACTGCTCTTACCGTCTCTCTACTGCTCTTACCGTCTCTCTACTGCTCTTACCGTCTCTCTACTGCTCTTACCGTCTCTCTACTGCTCTTACTGTCTCTCTACCGTGTTTACCGTCTCCACTGTCTCTCTACTGTTCTTACTGTCTCTACTGCTCTTACTGTCTACTGTTTCTCTACTGCTCTTACCGTTTCTCTACTGCTCTTACCGTTTCTCTACTGCTCTTACCGTTTCTCTACTGCTCTTACCGTCTCTCTACTGCTCTTACCGTCTCTATACTGCTCGTACCGTCTCTATACTGCTCTTACTGTCTCTCTACTGTTTCTCTACTGCTCTTACCGTCTCTCTACTGCTCTTACCGTCTCTCTACTGCTCTTACCGTCTCTCTACTGCTCTTACCGTCTCTCTACTGTCTGTCTTTCTGTTCTTACTGTCTCTCTACTGTTCTTACTGTCTCTCTACTGCTCTTACCGTCTCTCTACTGTCTCTCTACTGCTCTTACCGTCTCTCTTCTGCTCTTACCGTCTCTCTACTGCTCTTACCGTCTCTCTACTGCTCTTACCGTCTCTCTACTGTCTGTCTTTCTGTTCTTACTGTCTCTCTACTGTTCTTACTGTCTCTCTACTGCTCTTACCGTCTCTCTACTGTTTCTCTACTGTTCTTACTGTCTCTACTGTTCTTACTGTATCTCTACTGTCTCTACTGCTCTTACTGTCTCTCTACTGCTCTTACTGTCTCTCTACTGTTCTTACTGTCTTTCTGTTCTTACTGTCTCTCTACTGTTCTTACTGTATCTCTACTGTCTCTACTGTTCTTACTGTCTCTCTACTGTTCTTACTGTCTCTCTACTGTTCTTACTGTCTTTCTGTTCTTACTATCTCTCTACTGTTCTTACTGTCTCTCTACTGTCTCTACTGTTCTTACTGTCTCTCTACTGTTCTTACTGTCTCTATACTGTTCTTACTGTCTCTCTACTGTCTCTCTACTGCTCTTACTGTCTCTCTACTGTTCTTACTGTCTCTCTCTACTGTCTCTCTACTGTTCTTACAGTCTCTCTACTGTTCTTACTGTCTCTCCTGTCTCTACTGTTTCCCTACTGTGTGAACTGAGTTTCCGGAGTCAGGGTCTGTCATTATGGATGCGTCCTCAATGGCTCCCTATTCCATATATAGTGCACTACTATTGGCCTGAGCCCTATGGGCCCTGGTGTAAAGTAGTGCACTATATAGTGAATAGGGTACCATTTGAACCACACTGTATCTAGTCTGACCTCAGGGGTCCTTCACTTCCTCTCTGGAAGAGGTCCTGGAAATACATGGAATTTATGCCAAAATATAAATGGTGCAGATTCAGGAGAATGGCTGTAGCTCCACCACACCACTCATTAGGGTCTAAGTGTTTCCATGTATTGGTGTGTGACTGTATATGAACTGTGGTGATGAGATGAATCCTGTCCCCTGAGCCATCTAGGCCAATATCAGAGCCAGGTCAGGAAACCTCATCTAGCCGTGTCCCAAATGGAACACTGGCCCTGGTCAAAAGTAGTGCACTATAGAGAGAATAGAGTGCCATCTGACATTTGGGACTCAGACTGTCTCAACTGAGCAGTTCCCATGGACCTCGCCTTGTCTCCAGTCAGTCCTCTGTCTCCAGTCAGTCCTCTGTCTCCAGTCAGTCCTCTGTCTCCAGTCAGTCCTCTGTCTCCAGTCAGTCCTCTGTCTCCAGTCAGTCAGTCAGTCAGTCCTCTGTCTCCAGTCAGTCCTCTGTCTCCAGTCAGTCCTCTGTCTCCAGTCAGTCCTCTGTCTCCAGTCAGTCAGTCAGTCCTCTGTCTCCAGTCAGTCAGTCAGTCCTCTGTCTCCAGTCAGTCAGTCAGTCCTCTGTCTCCAGTCAGTCAGTCAGTCAGTCAGTCCTCTGTCTCCAGTCAGTCAGTCAGTCCTCTGTCTCCTTCCTGGGTCAGGCCCCACTAGCCCATTACTCTCTGGTCCCAGAGGGCATCAGTCTTCCTGTCCCACCCATTCTGGGTGTATCTTAGTGCCCCACTGCCTGGGTAGGGATCCATCAAGTCTGGGCCTCATCTGTATTGTTGGCCCACAACACAGAGCTTCAGAGAGACCACGAGGCCCCCGTGTGCTCTGTGACCCACGAGGCCCCCGTGTGCTCTGTGACCCACGAGGCCCCCGTGTGCTCTGTGACCCACGAGGCCCCCGTGTGCTCTGTGACCCACGAGGCCCCCGTGTGCTCTGTGACCCACGAGGCCCCCGTGTGCTCTGTGACCCACGAGGCCCCCGTGTGCTCTGTGACCCACGAGGCCCCCGTGTGCTCTGTGACCCACGAGGCCCCCGTGTGCTCTGTGACCCACGAGGCCCCCGTGTGCTCTGTGACCCACGGGGGCCCCCGTGTGCTCTGTGACCCACGGAGGCCCCCTTGTGCTCTGTGACCCACGGAGGCCCCCTTGTGCTCTGTGACCCACGGAGGCCCCCTTGTGCTCTGTGACCCACGGAGGCCCCCTTGTGCTCTGTGATCCACGGGACCCCCGTGTGCTCTGTGACCCACGGGGACCCACGTGTGCTCTGTGACCTAAAGATCTGACAGCCATAATTGTAGGTCTGTCCTTCCCTCCTTCCGTACGTAAACCAAGATATATGTAAAAAGTCAAGGTGGGGGCAGTCTTCACAGCTTCTTGTAAGAGTCCCCCGGGAGATAAGTGTCAGGGGTGGTACAGCCCCCCCCCCCCCCCCCGGGAGATAGTGGCAGGGGTGGTACAGCCCCCCCCCCGGGAAATAGTGGCAGGGGTGGTACAGCCCCCCCCCGGGAAATAGTGGCAGGGGTGGTACAGCCCCCCCCCCCCCCGGGAGATAGTGGCAGGGATGGTACAGCCCCCCCCCCCCGGGAGATAGTGGCAGGGGTGGTACAGCCCCCCCCCCCCGGGAGATAGTGGCAGGGGTGGTACAGTGTACAGTCCCCCGGGAGATAGTGGCAGGGGTGGTACAGTCCCCCGGGAGATAGTGGCAGGGGTGGTACAGTCCCCCGGGAGATAGTGGCAGGGGTGGTACAGCCCCCCCCCGGGAGATAGTGGCAGGGGTGGTACAGCCCCCCCCCGGGAGATAGTGGCAGGGGTGGTACAGCCCCCCCCGGGAGATAGTGGCAGGGGTGGTACAGCCCCCCCCCCCCGGGAAATAGTGGCAGGGGTGGTACAGCCCCCCCCCGGGAAATAGTGGCAGGGGTGGTACAGCCCCCCCCCCCCCGGGAAATAGTGGCAGGGATGGTACAGCCCCCCCCCCCCGGGAGATAGTGGCAGGGGTGGTACAGCCCCCCCCCCCCGGGAGATAGTGGCAGGGGTGGTACAGTGTACAGTCCCCCGGGAGATAGTGGCAGGGGTGGTACAGTCCCCCGGGAGATAGTGGCAGGGGTGGTACAGCCCCCCCCCGGGAGATAGTGGCAGGGGTGGTACAGCCCCCCCCCGGGAGATAGTGGCAGGGGTGGTACAGCCCCCCCCCCCCCCCCCCCCCCCCGGGAGATAGTGGCAGGGGTGCTACAGTCTCCCCGGGAGATAGTGGCAGGGGTGTAAACAACCTATAATAATTTACCTCAGTCTGACAGCTCAGTCCTGTCTGTCAAAGTTTGTATCTCAAATGCTTAAAAAATAAATTATCGTATTCTCCCACAACCCTTTTCTTCAGTTCTGTGAACGCTAACATGCCTTTCCTTTTCTCTTCCCGTCTCCAGGGCGACCTCCAACAACAAAGTGTGTGATATGGTCGTTCTAGAGCTGAGCTATATCAACTCTAACCTGCAGCTGCTCATGGAACAACTGGAGGGGCTCAACAGCTCCGTGGAGGTCTACCAGAACATCCAGTGAGTAAACGGCGTCTCTTTAAAACGGCGTCTCTTTAAAACGGTGTTCCTTTAAAATGGTGTCCCTTTAAATGGCGCCCCTTTAAACAGATCCCCTTTAAACAGATCCCCTTTAAACAGATCCCCTTTAAACAGATCCCCTTTAAACAGATCCCCTTTAAACAGATCCCCTTTAAACGGATCCCCTTTAAACAGATCCCCTTTAAACAGATCCCCTTTAAACAGCACCCCTTTAAACAGATCCCCTTTAAACAGATCCCCTTTAAACAGATCCCCTTTAAACAGATCCCCTTTAAACAGATCCCCTTTATAACGACGCCCCTTTAAACAGAGCCCCTTTAAACAGATCCCCTTTAAACAGAGCCCCTTTAAACAGATCCCCTTTAAACAGATCCCCTTTAAACAGATCCCCTTTAAACAGATCCCCTTTAAACAGATCCCCTTTAAACAGATCCCCTTTATAACGACGCCCCTTTAAACAGATCCCCTTTAAACAGAGCCCCTTTAAACAGATCCCCTTTAAACAGATCCCCTTTAAACAGATCCCCTTTAAACAGATCCCCTTTATAACGACACCCCTTTAAACAGATCCCCTTTAAACAGATCCCCTTTAAACAGATCCCCTTTAAACAGATCCCCTTTAAACAGATCCCCTTTAAACAGATCCCCTTTAAACAGATCCCCTTTAAACAGATCCCCTTTATAACGACGCCCCTTTAAACAGATCCCCTTTAAACAGATCCCCTTTAAACAGATCCCCTTTAAACAGAGCCCCTTTAAACAGAGCCCCTTTAAACAGATCCCCTTTAAACAGATCCCCTTTAAACGGCGCCCCTTTAAACAGATCCCCTTTAAACAGATCCCCTTTAAACAGATCCCCTTTAAACAGATCCCCTTTAAACGGATCCCCTTTAAACGGATCCCCTTTAAACGGATCCCCTTTAAACGGATCCCCTTTAAACGGATCCCCTTTAAACAGATCCCCTTTAAACAGATCCCCTTTAAACAGATCCCCTTTATAACGACGGCCCTTTAAACAGAGCCCCTTTAAACAGAGCCCCTTTAAACAGATCCCCTTTAAACAGATCCCCTTTAAACAGATCCCCTTTAAACAGCGTCCCTTTAAACAGATCCCCTTTAAACAGCGTCCCTTTAAACAGATCCCCTTTAAACAGCGCCCCTTTAAACAGATCCCCTTTAAACAGATCCCCTTTAAACAGATCCCCTTTAAACAGATCCCCTTTAAACAGATCCCCTTTAAACAGATCCCCTTTATAACGACGCCCCTTTAAACAGATCCCCTTTAAACAGATCCCCTTTAAACAGATCCCCTTTAAACAGATCCCCTTTAAACAGATCCCCTTTAAACAGATCCCCTTTAAACAGCGCCCCTTTGTGTGTGGAGGAGCGGGGAGACATGGGAGAACTTGAGAGGGTTGAGCACAAGGCGGGCTGCAGGGTTCTGGATTAGTTGCAGAGGTTTGATGGCACATAAATAAAACACTGTGAACCTAAACACACTACAGTCAACTGGGCCTTTAAATAAAACACTGTGAACCTAAACACACTACAGTCAACTGGGCCTTTAAATAAAACACTGTGAACCTAAACACACTACAGTCAACTGGGCCTTTAAATAAAACACTGTGAACCTAAACACACTACAGTCAACTGGGCCTTTAAATAAAACACTGTGAACCTGAACACACTACAGTCAACTGGGCCTTTAAATAAAACACTGTGAACCTAAGTAAACACAAAATGCGCACATTGCTGTGGAATGCGGAGGGCTTTGATTAGTCTGACGGGCACCACAGCAGCTCAGAGGCTTCACATCAAAAACAAAGAGCTGGTGAGAGAGAGAGAGAGCAACAGAGCGAGGAAAAGAAACCGGCCTGTCTGGTTGAGAACAGAAAACCAAAGATTATGGATGAGGAACCAGTGAGCTCCCAAGATTTACACCCACTCATATGTCTGATGAGGAAGTTAGCGTCCTCGGTCAGCAGCTCACAGTTGTGAGACGTTTTTGTGTGTCTCACCATCTAGATGGGTACAGCTGGCCTACACCGTCTAGATGGGTACAGCTGGCCTACACCGTCTAGATGGGTACAGCTGGCCTACACCGTCTAGATGGGTACAGCTGGCCTACACCGTCTAGATGGCTACAGCTGGCCTACACCGTCTAGATGGCTACAGCTGGCCTACACCGTCTAGATGGCTACAGCTGGCCTACACCGTCTAGATGGCTACAGCTGGCCTACACCGTCTAGATGGGTACAGCTGGCCTACACCGTCTAGATGGGTACAGCTGGCCTACACCGTCTAGATGGGTACAGCTGGCCTACACCGTCTAGATGGGTACAGCTGGCCTACACCGTCTAGATGGGTACAGCTGGCCTACACCGTCTAGATGGCTACAGCTGGCCTACACCGTCTAGATGGCTACAGCTGGCCTACACCGTCTAGATGGCTACAGCTGGCCTACACCGTCTAGATGGCTACAGCTGGCCTACACCGTCTAGATGGGTACAGCTGGCCTACACCGTCTAGATGGGTACAGCTGGCCTACACCGTCTAGATGGGTACAGCTGGCCTACACCGTCTAGATGGGTACAGCTGGCCTACACCGTCTAGATGGGTACAGCTGGCCTACACCGTCTAGATGGGAACTTAGTTGGTGCTTCCTGCTTTAGTTTTTGCTTGTAAGCAGGAATCAGGAGGACAGAATTGTGGTCAGATTTGCCAAATGGAGGGTGAGGGTGAGCTTTGTACGTATCTCTCTCTGTGTGTAGGAAAGGTGGTCTAGAGTTGGGGGTTTTCCCCTCTGGTTGCACATTTAACATGCTGGTAGAAATTGGGTCAAATGGATTTCAGATTCCCTGCATTGACGTCCCCGGCCACTAGGGGCGCAGCCTCTGTATGAGCTTTTTCCTGTTTGCTTATTGCCTTATTCAGCTCATTGAGTGCGGTTTATGGTAGTAAATGGAAAGCTATGAAAAAAAATATATACTGTATAAATACCTCTAAGTAAATAGTGTAGTCTACAGCTTATCATGAGATACTCTACCTCAGGTGAGCAAAACCTCGAGATTTCCTTTAATATTAGATATCGTGCACCAGCTGTTCTTTACAAATAGACACAGATCGCCACCCCTTGTCTTAGCCGATGTGACGAAAACCCCACCAGCTTGATGTTATCCCCGTTGTCGTTCAGGCACGACTCGGTGAAACATAAAATATTACCGTTTTTAATGATCGTATCTAAATTTGTCATCCAGTGATTGTACGTTGGCTAATAGAACCGATGGTAGAGGCAGATGACCCACGCATATAAAACATAAAAATGCTGCCCCCTGGTTTGCTTAATATAAGGAATGTTGAAATCCTTTTCGCTTTTGATACTTTTAAAACCAAAATACCTTTTTAGACTTTTTTTTACTCAAGTAGTATTTTACTGGGTGACTTTCACTTTTACTCAAGTATGACAGTTGGGTCCTTTTATTCCACCGCTGGAAAACACCCTACACCTCCATCTGTATGCAGACACACACTCCCCATTTAAGACACCATGTTCTCCATGACAACCAGAAACAAACAGAACATCACTCCTCATTAAGACACCATGTTCTCCATGACGACCAGAAACAAACAGAACATCACTCCTCATTAAGACACCATGTTCTCCATGACGACCAGAAACAAACAGAACATCACTCCTCATTAAGACACCATGTTCTCCATGACAACCAGAAACAAACAGAACATCACTCCTCATTAAGACACCATGTTCTCCATGACAACCAGAAACAAACAGAACATCACTCCTCATTAAGACACCATGTTCTCCTGGAGACCGGCCCAAGCACGTTCTCTTTTTTTCAATTCTGGTAAGAAGGTCTGACGGCCAAATGGCACCCTATTCCTCTAATGTGCACTACTTTTGATTAGATCCAGGGGGAATAGGGTGCCAGACCCAGGGGGAATAGGGTGCCAGACCCAGGGGGAATAGGGTGCCAGACCCAGGGGGAATAGGGTGCCAGACCCAGAGGGAATAGGGTGCCAGACCCAGAGGGAATAGGGTGCCAGACCCAGAGGGAATAGGGTGCCAGACCCAGAGGGAATAGGGTGCCAGACCCAGAGGGAATAGGGTTCCAGACATATCCCTGGTTAATTACCAGTGAGTAAGGTGGACCCAGGTACCTCTGGGTGTTTACTCTGTGTTGTAGTGTATTGTGGGGCAGTGTTGGCGTGAGTAAGGTGGACCCAGGTACCTCTGGGTGTTTACTCTGTGTTGTAGTGTATTGTGGGTCAGTGTTGGCGTGAGTAAGGTTGGTCCCAGGTACCTCTGGGTGTTTACTCTGGGTTGTAGTGTATTGTGGGTCAGTGTTGGCGTGAGTAAGGTTGGTCCCAGGTACCTCTGGGTGTTTACTCTGGGTTGTAGTGTATTGTGGGGCAGTGTTGGCGTGAGTAAGGTTGGTCCCAGGTACCTCTGGGTGTTTACTCTGGGTTGTAGTGTATTGTGGGTCAGTGTTGGCGTGAGTAAGGTTGGTCCCAGGTACCTCTGGGTGTTTACTCTGGGTTGTAGTGTATTGTGGGGCAGTGTTGGCGTGAGTAAGGTGGACCCAGGTACCTCTGGGTGTTTACTCTGGGTTGTAGTGTATTGTGGGTCAGTGTTGGCGTGAGTAAGGTGGACCCAGGTACCTCTGGGTGTTTACTCTGGGTTGTAGTGTATTGTGGGGCAGTGTTGGCGTGAGTAAGGTGGACCCAGGTACCTCTGGGTGTTTACTCTGGGTTGTAGTGTATTGTGGGTCAGTGTTGGCGTGTCTGTAGGCAAAGAGAGACTGTTGTCAAAGGGTGTTCCCTCTGGCCTGCAATCTGAAGAGCAAATGTAAACTTTCTCCCACTTTAAAATGTTAATTTAGTTATGTATTGATGTCAGTGGCAGACTAAGTGAAAAAGTGACTTCAATGGAAGTTTGGATTCAACTTAATTTGTGATATCAACTCTGAGCCTCACCGCTAACATCACACAGCCAAACCTGTCTGTTACATCACCTCAACAATATGTATGTTAATGTGTGTAAAACTCTGAGCCTCACCACTAACATCACACAGTCAACCTGTCTGTTACATCACCTCAACAATATGTCTGTTAATGTGTGTAAAACTCTGAGCCTCACTGTTCACCACTAACATCACACAGCCAACCTGTCTGTTACATCACCTCAACAATATGTCTGTTAATGTGTGTAAAACTCTGAGCCTCACTGTTCACCACTAACATCACTGTATAACAGGTAAATATCACATGTCAACGATATCTTCTTTCCTGTTTCCAGAGAGACCTCCAGCATCCCTCTCATCCCGCTGGGTCTGAAGGAGACTAAAGAGATGGACTTCTCTGTGTCATTCAAGGTAGTACAGACCTCCGTTTCACTACTTCTTCACTACCTGTACATTTCAGATCATCTTATCCAGACCTACATGCATTCAGGTTCTCTTATCCAGACCGACACAGTCAGGTTCTCTTATCCAGACCGACATGCATTCAGTCAGATCATCTTATCCAGACCTACATGCATTCAGGTTCTCTTATCCAGGCCGATCTACAGTCAGGTTCTCTTATCCAGACCGACGTACAGTCAGGTTTTCTTATCCAGACCAACACAGTCATGTTCTCTTATCCAGACCAACACAGTCAGGTTCTCTTATCCAGACCGACGTACAGTCAGGTTCTCTTATCCAGACCGACGTAAAGTCAGGTTCTCTTATCCAGACCGACCTACAGTCAGGTTCTCTTATCCAGACCGACATGTGTTCAGTCAGGTTCTCTTATCCAGACCGACGTAAAGTCAGGTTCTCTTATCCAGACCGACATGCGTTCAGTCAGGTTCTCTTATCCAGACCGACCTACAGTCAGGTTCTCTTATCCAGACCGACATGCGTTCAGTCAGGTTCTCTTATCCAGACCGACGTAAAGTCAGGTTCTCTTATCCAGACCGACCTACAGTCAGGTTCTCTTATCCAGACCGACATGCGTTCAGTCAGGTTCTCTTATCCAGACCGACATGCGTTCAGTCAGGTTCTCTTATCCAGACCGACCTACAGTCAGGTTCTCTTATCCAGACCGACATGCGTTCAGTCAGGTTCTCTTATCCAGACCGACATGCGTTCAGTCAGGTTCTCTTATCCAGACCGACATGCGTTCAGTCAGGTTCTCTTATCCAGACCGACATGCGTTCAGTCAGGTTCTCTTATCCAGACCGACCTACAGGCAGGGCATTCAGCGAAGGTTCAGCAGCTGTTTCACAATTCCTTTGACAGCGATCTCTATTCTCCATTTGTTCAGTAGTATGTAGTGGATATATAAGCAATATGTTGTGTCCCAAATTGCAACCTACTCCCTATTTTATGCACTACTGTTGGCCCCTGGTCAAAAGTAGTGCACTACGGGGGAATACAGTGCCATCGGGATCTAAACCATTTGTTCAGCATTTCATCAGGTTCAGTAGATTCAAGTTTAACCCTGTGATGTTTTGACCCTCGGCAAACAGCTTTATTATTGTCAACTAGGTCACATCTCTGTCAACCAGGAAATGACAACCGCCCACTTAGCCTACCGGTGGTGGGGAATACCATGATGTCACCTTTATACCGCTGTGAGGTGCAGATAAGGACTTGGCAGTATCTAGATGATTGACTTAGGCTACGTCCCAAATGGGACCCTATTCCCCAGATTGACCAGAGCCCTTGTGGGTCCTCCCTTGTGGGCTCTCCCTTTTGGGTCCTCCCTTGTGGGCTCTCCCTTGTGGGCTCTCCCTTGTGGGCTCTCCCTTGTGGGCCTCCCTTGTGGGCTCTCCCTTGTGGGCTCTCCCTTGTGGGCTCGCCCTTGTGGGCCCTCCCTTGTGGGCCTCCCTTGTGGGCTCTCCCTTGTGGGCTCTCCCTTGTGGGCTCTCCCTTGTGGGTTCTCCCTTGTGGGCTCTCCCTTGTGGGCCTCCCTTGTGGGCTCTCCCTTGTGGGCTCTCCCTTGTGGGCTCTCCTTGTGGGCCTTGGTCAAACATAGTGCACTAGGGAATAGGGTGCCATTTGAGACGTGGCCTTCCTGTATCTGTCTGTTAAGTCCTACTTCTAGCCTGTAATCAACTAGCTTTAATGACCAGGTGTCAGTGACATACTGTCTGGTTGCTAGTCAGGAGACACAACGCTGATCGTCACGGGGCTAGAGAGACACTGATGCTGGGTTCGACTCAGGTTTGGTTGGGTCTGGTGAGGGCTCATGTGTGGTTGGGTCTGGGGAGGGCTCATGTGTGGTTGGGTCTGGGGAGGGGTCAGGTGTGGTTTGGTCTGGGGAGGGGACAGGTGTGGTTGGGTCTGGGGAGGGGTCAGGTGTGGTTGGGTCTGGGGAGGGGACAGGTGTGGTTGGGTCTGGGGAGGGGACAGGTGTGGTTGGGTCTGGGGAGGGGACAGGTTTGGTTGGGTCTGGGGAGGGCTCAGGTTTGGTTGGGTCTGGGGAGGGCTCAGGTTTGGTTGGGTCTGGGGAGGGCTCAGGTTTGGTTGGGTCTGGGGAGGGGATGGGACATGTTTGGTTGGGTCTGGGGAGGGGAGGGGACATGTTTGGTTGGGTCTGGGGAGGGGAGGGGGCAGGTTATGGTTGGGTCTGGGGTGGGCTCAGGGACAGGTTTGGTTGGGTCTGGGGAGGGCTCAGGGACAGGTTTGGTTGGGTCTGGGGAGGGCTCAGGGACAGGTTTGGTTGGGTCTGGGGAGGGCTCAGGTGTGGTTGGGTCTGGGGAGGAGTCAGGTGTGGTTGGGTCTGGGGAGGGGTCAGGTGTGGTTGGGTCTGGGGAGGAGTCAGGTGTGGTTGGGTCTGGGGAGGGGACAGGTTGGTTGGGTCTGGGGAGGGCTCAGGTTTGGTTGGGTCTGGGGAGGGCTCAGGTTTGGTTGGGTCTGGGGAGGGCTCAGGTTTGGTTGGGTCTGGGGAGGGGAGGGGGCAGGTTATGGTTGGGTCTGGGGTGGGCTCAGGGACAGGTTTGGTTTGGTCTGGGGAGGGCTCAGGGACAGGTTTGGTTGGGTCTGGGGAGGGCTCAGGGACAGGTTTGGTTGGGTCTGGGGAGGGCTCAGGGACAGGTTTGGTTGGGTCTGGGGAGGGCTCAGGGACAGGTTTGGTTGGGTCTGGGGAGGGCTCAGGGACAGGTTTGGTTGGGTCTGGGGAGGAGAGGGGACAGGTTTGGTTGGGTCTGGGGAGGAGTCAGGTTGGTTGGTTCTGGGGAGAGGTCAGGTTTGGTTGAGTCTGTGGAGGGGACAGGTTGGTTGGTTCTGGGGAGAGGTCAGGTTTGGTTGAGTCTGGGGAGGGGTCAGGTTTGGTTGAGTCTGGGGAGGGGTCAGGTTTGGTTGGTTCTGGGGAGAGGTCAGGTTTGGTTGAGTCTGGGGAGGGGACAGGTTGGTTGGTTCTGGGGAGAGGTCAGGTTTGGTTGGGTCTGGGGAGGGGAGGGGACAGGTTTGGTTGGGTCTGGGGAGGGGAGGGGACAGGTTTGGTTGGGTCTAGGGAGGGGTCAGGTTTGGTTGGGTCTGGGGAGGGGTTGGGTCTAGGGAGGGGTCAGGTTTGGTTGGGTCTAGGGAGGGGTCAGGTTTGGTTGGGTCTGGGGAGGGGTCAGGTTTGGTTGGGTCTGGGGAGGGGTCAAGTTGGGTCTTGGGAGAAGTCAGGTACACACATGTTAAAGCACCCTGGACTGGTGTTTTGATGGGCTGTTGGCTCTATAACACAGTGGGTGGTGTTTTGATGGGTCGGTGGCTCTATAGGACAGTGGATGGTGTTTTGATGGGTCGGTGGCTCTATAACACAGTGGATGGTGTTTTGATGGGTCGGTGGCTCTATAGGACAGTGGATGGTGTTTTGATGGGTCGGTGGCTCTATAGGACAGTGGATGGTGTTTTGATGGGTCGGTGGCTCTATAACACAGTGGGTGGTGTTTTGATGGGTCGGTGGCTCTATAGGACAGTGGATGGTGTTTTGATGGGTCGGTGGCTCTATAGGACAGTGGATGGTGTTTTGATGGGTCTGTGACTATAGGACAGTGGGTGGTGTTTTGATGGGTGGGTTGTTCTGTTCTGGTGTGTTGACGATGGCCTCCTCTCTGTTCTGGTGTGTTGACGATGGTCTCCTCTCTGTTCTGGTGTGTTGACGATGGTCTCCTCTCTGTTCTGGTGTGTTGACGATGGTCTCCTCTCTGTTCTGGTGTGTTGACGATGGTCTCCTCTCTGTTCTGGTGTGTTGACGATGGTCTCCTCTCTGTTCTGGTGTGTTGACGATGGTCTCCTCTCTGTTCTGGTGTGTTGATGATGGTCTCCTCTCTGTTCTGGTGTGTTTTTCCAGGACTTCATCCTGGAGCACTACAGTGAGGATGGCTCCAGCTTCGAGGAGGAGATCGCTGACCTGATGGACCTGAGACAGGTACTTTCACCATCGGTCTCTTAGAAATCTACATTGTCCGAGTGAAACTGGGTTCTCTATGGAATCACCCACCACACAGAGAACGGTCTTGTTGTATTTTGACCCTCTTTCCCCACCATACCCACAGGCCTGTCGTACCCCCAGTCGCAATGACGCCGGCATCGAGACCCTGGCCAAGTACTTCAGCCACATACCTCTACTGGAGAGCCGCTTCTTCTCCGCTACCCGCCAGATGGGAATCTTCTTTACTTGGTATGTTCCACCTCACTGTCTCCAATGCCCCGTCAATCATGGTCTGACCCAGCCCAGGGGTCCAGGTATCTGTAGTAGCTTCACCTCACTGTCTCCAATGCCCCGTCAATCATGGTCTGACCCAGCCCAGGGGTCCAGGTATCTATAGTATCTTCACCTGACTGTCTCCAATGCACTTTTTGCCAGTCCTGTCTGGTCTAGCGACAGTGGGTTTGTGCCCATAGGCAACGTTGTTGCTGGTGAGGACCTGCCTTACAACAGGCCTACAAGCCCTCAGTCCAGCCTCTCTCATCCTATTGCGGACAGTCTGAGCACTGATGGAGGGTTTATACCCATAGGTGATGTCTGGTGAGGACCTGCCTTACAACAGGCCTACAAGCCCTCAGTCCAGCCTCTCTCAGCCTATTGCGGACAGTCTGAGCACTGATGGAGGGTTTATACCCATAGGTGATGTCTGGCGAGGACCTGCCTTACAACAGGCCTACAAGCCCTCAGTTCAGCCTCTCTCAGCCTATTGTGGACAGTCTGAGCACTGATGGAGGGCCTCTCTCCAGGGGTCAACATGTCTGTCTCTCCAGGGGTCATCATGGTGTTATGGTTCCACTAGTGACCTCTCTGTCGGTCTCTCCAGGGGTCAACACAGTGTTATGGTTCCACTAGTGACCTTTCTGTCTGTCTCTCTCCCAGGTATGACTCGTTCACAGGTGTTCCAGTGTGCCAGCAGAACGTGTCTCTGGAGAAGGCCAGTATTCTGTTCAACATCGGCGCCCTCTACACCCAGATCGGCACGCGCTGCAACCGCCAGACGGGCTCCGGCCTCCAGGATGCCATCACAGCCTTCCAGAAAGCTGCAGGTGAGGAGACATTAGAACCAGTTGGCTGTGTCTCACATGACACCTTATTCCCTCTATGTAGGGAATAGGGTCCTGGTTATAGGGAATAGGGCCCTGGTTAAGAGTAGTGCACTATGTAGGAAATAGGGTCCTGGTTAAGAGTAGTGCACTATGTAGGGAATAGGGCCCTGGTTATAGGGAATAGGGCCCTGGTTATAGGGAACATTTCATAGTTTTCAAATGTCATGTCAGGAAAAACTCTATGGACTGGCTACTGGTAAAGATGAACCATTTAACTCTCAATCAATCAATCAATCAATCAAATGTATTTATAAAGCCTTTCTTACATCAGCTAATATCTCAAAGTGCTGTACAGAAACCCAGCCTAAAACCCCAAACAGCAAGCAATGCAGGTGTAGAAGCACGGTGGCTAGGAAAAACTCCCTAGAAAGGCCAAAACCTAGGAAGAAACCTAGAGAGGAACCAGGCTATGAGGGGTGGCCAGTCCTCTTCTGGCTTCTCTAGTTTCCCATGCATCATGTCCCACAGTACAGTACTGCCCCTCGGCAGTCAACCCAAACTAGGACAGTACTGCCTCTCGACAGTCAACCCAAACTAGGACAGTACTGCCCCTCGGCAGTCAACCCAAACTAGGACAGTACTGCCCCTCGGCAGTCGACCCAAACTAGGACAGTAATGCCCCTCGGCAGTCGACCCAAACTAGGACAGTACTGCCCCTCGGCAGTCGACCCAAACTAGGACAGTACTGCCCCTCGGCAGTCGACCCAAACTAGGACAGTACTGCCCCTCGGCAGTCGACCCAAACTAGGACAGTACTGCCCCTCGGCAGTCGACCCAAACTAGGACAGTACTGCCCCTCGGCAGTCGACCCAAACTAGGACAGTACTGCCCCTCGGCCTAATGTCGAACGTTAGAAACTGTGAGTACTTGTGGTACCGGGAGTATAAAAGGATTAGCACATTCTCATGTTAAGTTCCGTTTTTATAAATGCAGTTTTGCGTGAAAACTGGCGCATGCATGTTTTGGAGCATATATTGCATCCGGTAGCAATGTTTAGAAATGAGTCCTGAACCACCTGAAGTAGACGTTCACTCCCAGCTATGACATGAGTCCCTCCATTCTCACCTCCCCCACTCTCTCTGTGTCCCCCCCCCTGTAGGAGTCCTCCACCACCTGAAGGAGACGTTCACCCACACCCCCAGCTATGACATGAGTCCCTCCATGCTCAGTATGCTCATCAAGATGATGCTGGCCCAAGCTCAGGAGTGTCTGTTTGAGAAGATCGCTCTGTCTGGCATCCGCAATGAGTTCTTCTCTCTCCTCAAGATGGCCCACGAGGCTGCCAAGGTACATGTACAATACTGAGTCCTTTCCTACAGTCTACAGGCTGCCAAGGTACATGAACAATACTGAGTCCTTTCCTACAGTCTACAGGCTGCCAAGGTACATGTACAATACTGAGTCCTTTCCCACAGTCTACAGGCTGCCAAGGTACATGTACAATACTGAGTCCTTTCCTACAGTCTACAGGCTGCCAAGGTACATGATCAATACTGAGTCCTTTCCCACAGTCTACAGGCTGCCAAGGTACATGATCAATACTGAGTCCTTTCCCACAGTCTACAGGCTGCCAAGGTACATGTACAATACTGAGTCCTTTCCCACAGTCTATAGGCTGCCAAGGTACATGATCAATACTGAGTCCTTTCCTACAGTCTACAGGCTGCCAAGGTACATGTACAATACTGAGTCCTTTCCTACAGTCTACAGGCTGCCAAGGTACATGAACAATACTGAGTCCTTTCCTACAGTCTACAGGCTGCCAAGGTACATGTACAATACTGAGTCCTTTCCCACAGTCTACAGGCTGCCAAGGTACATGCACAATACTGAGTCCTTTCCTACAGTCTACAGGCTGCCAAGGTACATGATCAATACTGAGTCCTTTCCTACAGTCTACAGGCTGCCAAGGTACATGTACAATACTGAGTCCTTTCCTACAGTCTACAGGCTGCCAAGGTACATGAACAATACTGAGTCCTTTCCTACAGTCTACAGGCTGCCAAGGTACATGTACAATACTGAGTCCTTTCCCACAGTCTACAGGCTGCCAAGGTACATGCACAATACTGAGTCCTTTCCTACAGTCTACAGGCTGCCAAGGTACATGATCAATACTGAGTCCTTTCCCACAGTCTACAGGCTGCCAAGGTACATGATCAATACTGAGTCCTTTCCCACAGTCTACAGGCTGCCAAGGTACATGTACAATACTGAGTCCTTTCCCACAGTCTATAGGCTGATACAGACGGATTGATCTTGATTAAATCAGGAATGTAGTTCCACTGTTATCGATAGATGGATGGATGGATTTGTCTGTTGATGTTCAATGGGCAACGTTCAACACATCTGCTTTGCCCTAATGGGGTTAATCTGAGAGAGTTTCACCTCAACGCTGAACGCTTTGCCCTAATGGGGTTAATCTGAGAGAGTTTCACCTCAACGCTAAACGCTTTACCCTAACGGGGTTAATCTGAGAGAGTTTCACCTCAACGCTAAACGCTTTGCCCTAACGGGGTTAATCTGAGAGAGTTTCACCTCAACGCTAAACGCTTTGCCCTAACGGGGTTAATCTGAGAGAGTTTCACCTCAACGCTGAACGCTTTGCCCTAATGGGGTTAATCTGAGAGAGTTTCACCTCAAAGCTGAACGCTTTGCCCTAACGGGGTTAATCTGAGAGAGTTTCACCTCCAACACATCTGCTTTACCCTAATGGGGTTAATCTGAGAGAGTTTCACCTCAACGCTGAACGCTTTGCCCTAATGGGGTTAATCTGAGAGAGTTTCACTTCAACGCTGAACGCTTTGCCCTAACGGGGTTAATCTGAGAGAGTTTCACCTCAACGCTGAACGCTTTGCCCTAACGGGGTTAATCTGAGAGAGTTTCACCTCAACGCTAAACGCTTTACCCTAACGGGGTTAATCTGAGAGAGTTTCACCTCAACGCTGAACGCTTTGCCCTAATGGGGTTAATCTGAGAGAGTTTCACCTCAATGCTGAACGCTTTGCCCTAACGGGGTTAATCTGAGAGTTTCACCTCAACGCTAAACGCTTTGCCCTAACGGGGTTAATCTGAGAGAGTTTCACCTCAACGCTAAACGCTTTGCCCTAACGGGGTTAATCTGAGAGAGTTTCACCTCAACGCTGAACGCTTTGCCCTAACGGGGTTAATCTGAGAGAGTTTCACCTCAACGCTGAACGCTTTGCCCTAACGGGGTTAATCTGAGAGAGTTTCACCTCAACGCTAAAAGCTTTGCCCTAACGGGGTTAATCTGAGAGAGTTTCACCTCAACGCTGAACGCTTTGCCCTAACGGGGTTAATCTGAGAGAGTTTCACCTCAACGCTAAACGCTTTGCCCTAACGGGGTTAATCTGAGAGAGTTTCACCTCAACGCTGAACGCTTTGCCCTAATGGGGTTAATCTGAGAGAGTTTCACCTCAACGCTGAACGCTTTGCCCTAACGGGGTTAATCTGGGAGAGTTTCACTTCAACGCTGAACGCTTTGCCCTAATGGGGTTAATCTGAGAGAGTTTCACTTCAACGCTGAACGCTTTGCCCTAACGGGGTTAATCTGAGAGAGTTTCACCTTAACGCTAAACGCTTTGCCCTAACGGGGTTAATCTGGGAGAGTTTCACCTCAACGCTAAACGCTTTCACCCTAACGGGGTTAATCTGGGAGAGTTTCACCTTAACGCTAAACGCTTTGCCCTAACGGGGTTAATCTGAGAGAGTTTCACCTCAACGCTAAACACTTTGCCCTAACGGGGTTAATCTGGGAGAGTTTCACCTCAACGCTAAACGCTTTACCCTAACGGGGTTAATCTGAGAGAGTTTCACCTCAACGCTAAAAGCTTTGCCCTAATGGGGTTAATCTGAGAGAGTTTCACCTCAACGCTAAACGCTTTACCCTAACGGGGTTAATCTGAGAGAGTTTCACCTCAACGCTGAACGCTTTACCCTAACGGGGTTAATCTGAGAGAGTTTCACCTCAACGCTAAACGCTTTACCCTAACGGGGTTAATCTGAGAGAGTTTCACCTCAACGCTGAACGCTTTACCCTAACGGGGTTAATCTGAGAGAGTTTCACCTCAACGCTAAACGCTTTACCCTAACGGGGTTAATCTGGGAGAGTTTCACCTCAACGCTAAACGCTTTACCCTAACGGGGTTAATCTGAGAGAGTTTCACCTCAACGCTAAACGCTTTACCCTAACGGGGTTAATCTGAGAGAGTTTCACCTCAACGCTAAACGGGGTTCCATCATCTAAGACGATATGGCATCACACTGTCATATCCCGTTGAGGTGTGTCTGACTAAAGAGCAGTGGAACCCCATTCCCTATATAGTGCCCTAAGCCTCTGGTCTAAAGTAGTGCACTATATAGGGAATAGGGTGCCATAGGGCTCTGGTCAACAGTAGTGCACTATATAGGGAACAGGGTGCCATTTGCGATGTGTTCTCTAACAGAACATCTCTGTGTCCCCGTCTCAGGTAGGAGACACCTATGACCAGGTTCACCAGTCTATGAGCCAGACTCCCATCAAGGACAACGTCCCGTTCTTCTGGTCCACCATGGCTCAGGTCAAGACCCACCACTACCGTTCACTGGCACACTACTTCCTGGCTACTGCGCTATTGGACCACCAACGTAAGTCCAGCAGCCGTTAGCCAATCATATCCCTTCTATGCGCGATCCAGAGGGAGAGAGGGAGATTTGTAAATGCCTGTTAGTTACTAGATGAGTTTCCTGGAACAGACTGGAGCAGACTGGTTCTGTTAGTTCCTAGATGAGTTTCCTGGACCTTACAGGAACAGACTTCACCTCTTTCTCAGAGTACTGAGACCTTTCGTTTAATAAAGAGGACAGAGAGACAGAACAGCCCAGAGTACTGAGACCTTTAGATTTATAAAGAGGACAGAGAGACAGAACAGCCCAGAGTACTGAGACCTTTAGTTTTATAAAGAGGACAGAGAGACAGAACAGCCCAGAGTACTGAGACCTTTAGATTTATAAAGAGGACAGAGAGACAGAGCAGCTCAGAGTACTGAGACCTTTTGTTTTATAAAGAGGACAGAGAGACAGAACAGCCCAGAGTACTGAGACCTTTAGATTTATAAAGAGGACAGAGAGACAGAGCAGCTCAGAGTACTGAGACCTTTAGATTTATAAAGAGGACAGAGAGACAGAACAGCTCAGAGTACTGAGACCTTTAGATTTATAAAGAGGACAGAGAGACAGAACAGCTCAGAGTACTGAGACCTTTAGATTTATAAAGAGGACAGAGAGACAGAACAGCCCAGAGTACTGAGACCTTTAGATTTATAAAGAGGACAGAGAGACAGAGCAGCTCAGAGTACTGAGACCTTTAGATTTATAAAGAGGACAGAGTAGTGTAGAGTGAGTCTGTACCAACCTGGTCAGTTATAAATATTTATGTAACATGTCTTTGTGTTGTTCAAACCAAACTGTCTCACAGTCCCAGACTGGATCTGTCCTCTGCCGACACTGTCTTTCTGCCGACACTGTCTTTCTGCCGACACTGTCTTTCTGCCGACACTGTCTTTCTGCCGACAGCCAAGGCTACATCCCTACAATCCTGTCTCTGTGTTGCCATGTCCCTAATCCCCATCTCTGTGTTGCCATGTCCCTAATCACTGTCTCTGTGTTGCCTTGTCCCTAATCCCTGTCTCTGTGTTGCCATGTCCCTAGTCCCTGTCTCTGTGTTGCCGTGTCCTAGTCTCTGTGTTGCCGTGTTCTAGTCTCTGTGTTGCCGTGTTCTAGTCTCTGTGTTGCCGTGTCCTAGTCTCTGTGTTGCCATGTCCCTAATCCCCATCTCTGTGTTGCCATGTCCCTAATCCCCGTCTCTGTGTTGCCATGTCCCTAATCCCTGTCTCTGTGTTGCCATGTCCCTAATCTCTGTCTCTGTGTTGCCGTGTCCCTAATCCCCGTCGCTGTGTTGCCGTGTCCCTAATCCCCGTCTCTGTGTTGCCGTGTCCCTAATCCCTGTCTCTGTGTTGCCATTTCTAATCCCTCTCTCCTGTCTCTGTGTTTTCCAGTGAGGCCCAGTGATGACGAGGACCAACAGGAGAAGGCTCTGTCCCAGGCGTATGATGCCATGCCAGATGTCCGCTCCCCACTCGACATCCTCAGGAAGAGAGAGGAGAGACGACGCATCGGTAAGGCTCCAAACCCAATACCGTGTTTACACAGGTCCTTTATGTGGTTTAGGTCTAGATACACACTGTCATTTATATAGTCCCTGACTGTCTGGACTCTACACACTGTCATCTATATAGTCCCTGACTGTCTGGACTCTACACACTGTCATTATATAGTCCCTGACTGTCTGGACTCTACACCCTGTCATTTATATAGTCCCTGACTGCCTGGACTCTACACACTGTCATTTATATAGTCCCTGACTGTTTGGACTCTACACACTGTCATTATATAGTCCCTGACTGTCTGGACTCTACACACTGTCATTTATATAGTCCCTGACTGTCTGGACTCTACACACTGTCATTTATATAGTCCCTGACTGTCTGGACTCTACACCCTGACTGTCATTTATATAGTCCCTGTCTGTCTGGACTCTACACACTGTCATTTATATAGTCCCTGACTGTCTGGACTCTACACACTGACTGTCATTTATATAGTCCCTGACTGTCTGGACTCTACACCCTGTCATTTATATCGTCCCTGACTGTTTGGACTCTACACACTGTCATTTATATAGTCCCTGACTGTCTGGACTCTACACCCTGACTGTCATTTATATAGTCCCTGACTGTCTGGACTCTACAACCTGACTGTCATTTATATAGTCCCTGACTGTCTGGACTCTACACCCTGACTGTCATTTATATAGTCCCTGACTGTCTGGACTCTACACACTGACTGTCATTTATATCGTCCCTGACTGTCTGGACTCTACACACTGACTGTCATTTATATAGTCCCTGACTGTCTGGACACTACACACTGACTGTCATTTATATAGTCCCTGACTGTCTGGACTCTACACACTGTCATTTATATAGTCCCTGACTGTCTGGACTCTACACACTGACTGTCATTTATATAGTCCCTGACTGTCTGGACTCTACACCCTGACTGTCATTTATATAGTCCCTGACTGTCTGGAATCTACACCCTGACTGTCATTTATATAGTCCCTGACTGTCTGGACTCTACACCCTGACTGTCATTTATATAGTCCCTGACTGTCTGGACTCTACACACTGTCATTTATATAGTCCCTGACTGTCAGGACTCTACACCCTGTCATTATATAGTCCCTGACTGTCTGGACTCTACACACTGACTGTCATTTATATCGTCCCTGACTGTCTGGACTCTACACCCTGACTGTCATTTATATAGTCCCTGACTGTCTGGACTCTACACACTGACTGTCATTTATATAGTCCCTGACTGTCTGGACTCTACACACTGTCATTTATATAGTCCCTGACTGTCTGGACTCTACACACTGTCATTTATATCGTCCCTGACTGTCTGGACTCTACACCATGTTATCACCTGATACCCCGTGTGTATAACCATGTTATCACCTGGTACCCCGTGTGTATAGCCATGTTATCACCTGGTACCATATGGTCTGAGTCTAAACGGGATCCATTTAGTTTTTACCTGTATACTTACTCACCTGGCTTAATGACTCTTCCTCTTTCCACCCTCCACCTCTTCTTCTCCCTCCTCCACCTCCCCTCTCCTCCACCTCCCCGTTAATTCCTCCTCCCTCCTCCACCTCCCCTCTCCTCCACCTCCCCGTTAATTCCTCCTCCCTCCTCCACCTCTTCTTCTCCCTCCTCCACCTCCCCTCTCCTCCACCTCCCCGTTAATTCCTCCTCCCTCCTCCACCTCCCCTCTCCTCCACCTCCCCGTTAATTCCTCCTCCCTCCTCCACCTCCCCTCTCCTCCACCTCCCCGTTAATTCCTCCTCCCTCCTCCACCTCCCCTCTCCTCCACCTCCCCGTTAATTCCTCCTCCCTCCTCCACCTCCCCTCTCCTCCACCTCCCCGTTAATTCCTCCTCCCTCCTCCACCTCCCTTCTCCTTCCCCAGGTAAGGCCCACCTGCGGCGGGCTGTGATAGGTCATGAGGAGGGTCTGAGGATCCATAGTCTGTGTCGTCACCTCAGGAAGCTGGATGTGCTCCAGGCCATCCTCCAGGCCAGTCACAACCGTTCCCTGGCCAAGTTCAATGACAACGACCGAGAGGACGAGTTCACAGACTACATGGAGGCTCCAGACATCGTCTGTGAGTCAATCAATCAATCAAATGTATTTGTAAAGCTCCAGACATCATCTGTGAGTCAATCAATCAATTGTATTTGTGAAGCCCCCAACATCTGTGTAATTAATCAATCAATTGTATTTGTAAAGCCCCCAACATCTGTGTAATTAATCAATCAATTGTATTTGTGAAGCCCCCAACATCTGTGTAATTAATCAATCAATTGTATTTGTGAAGCCCCCAACATCTGTGTAATTAATCAATCAATTGAGGGGGTCTGACTGTCAAATGTACCTCATGTCATTAGAGAGACAGAGGGGGTCTGACTGTCAAATGTACCTCATGTCATTAGAGAGACAGAGGGGGTCTGACTGTCAAATGTACCTCATGTCATTAGAGAGACAGAGGGGGTCTGACTGTTGGACCTCATTACATTAGAGAGACAGAGGGGGTCTGGCTGTTGGACCTCATTACATTAGAGAGACAGAGGGGGTCTGGCTGTTGGACCTCATGTCATTAGAGAGACAGGGGGGGGTCTGGCTGTTGGACCTCATTACAATTGGTCTGTTCCATCGGTGGTGTGGATTGTAAGACTAGACATACAATGTAACTTCCTGGTTGGTTCTCATGTGAAATTACCTTCAACCTCCTAATAACCTTTTAAAACAGCTGTTTAGTAGGTCCAGGATGTTGTGATGCTGTAATGTTTACAGTGTGGCCATGCGCTCCCTGTCGTGCTGAACCCCAGAGGACGTTGGCAGGTTGTGTGTGTTGTTGTGGTAATAAACAGACCTGTTTTCCCTCCTCAGCTAAAACGGAGCACAAGGCAGAGATGGAAACGCCCATGGCCACAAAGGTGAAAGTCACAGACTTTTTCCGGAGGCTGGTATGTGGGCTTACTAATTTCTTTTAACATTTTCAGGGCTGCTGTTCCAGACACAGATTGTTAAAGCCTAGTCCTGGACTATGAAGCTTGGTGAATGGAGAATCACCAGTAACTCTTAAAACTCCTCTTATAGTCTGGGACTGAGATTAATCTGTGTCTGGGAAACCGTCCCGTCGTGTAAAATATCTACGGTGTTTTCAGAAATTGGCATCACAAAGCTCTGGATTTGTGTGTTGTTGTTTTTTAAAAAACAGTTGAGTTCAGTTCAACTTTCCTTTGAACACCCAGATGGTGTGATGCTGTTTTCTGAATCCGACCCAACAGAACCACTATGGCAGTACTAACATTAACCCTGGAGACAGTGACCCAACAGAACCACTATGGCAGTACTAACATTAACCCTGGAGACAGTGACCCAACAGAACCACTATGGCATTACTAACATTAACCCTGGAGACAGTGATCCAACAGAACCACTATGGCAGTACTAACATTAACCCTGGAGACAGTGATCCAACAGAACCACTATGGCAGTACTAACATTAACCCTGGAGACAGTGACCCAACAGAACCACTATGGCAGTACTAACATTAACCCTGGAGACAGAGACCCAACAGAACCACTATGGCAGTACTAACATTAACCCTGGAGACAGTGACCCAACAGAACCACTATGGCAGTACTAACATTAACCCTGGAGACAGTGATCCAACAGAACCACTATGGCAGTACTAACATTAACCCTGGAGACAGTGACCCAACAGAACCACTATGGCAGTACTAACATTAACCCTGGAGACAGTGATCCAACAGAACCACTATGGCAGTACTAACATTAACCCTGGAGACAGTAATCCGCCCCAACAGAACCACTATGGCAGTACTAACATTAACCCTGGAGACAGTGACCCAACAGAACCACTATGGCATTACTAACATTAACCCTGGAGACAGTGACCCAACAGAACCACTATGGCAGTACTAACATTAACCCTGGAGACAGTGACCCAACAGAACCACTATGGCAGTACTAACATTAACCCTGGAGACAGTGACCCAACAGAACCACTATGGCAGTACTAACATTAACCCTGGAGACAGTGATCCAACAGAACCACTATGGCAGTACTAACATTAACCCTGGAGACAGTGACCCAACAGAACCACTATGGCAGTACTAACATTAACCCTGGAGACAGTGACCCAACAGAACCACTATGGCAGTACTAACATTAACCCTGGAGACAGTGACCCAACAGAACCACTATGGCAGTACTAACATTAACCCTGGAGACAGTGACCCAACAGAACCACTATGGCAGTACTAACATTAACCCTGGAGACAGTGATCCAACAGAACCACTATGGCAGTACTAACATTAACCCTGGAGACAGTGACCCAACAGAACCACTATGGCAGTACTAACATTAACCCTGGAGACAGTGACCCAACAGAACCACTATGGCAGTACTAACATTAACCCTGGAGACAGTGATCCAACAGAACCACTATGGCAGTACTAACATTAACCCTGGAGACAGTGACCCAACAGAACCACTATGGCAGTACTAACATTAACCCTGGAGACAGTGACCCAACAGAACCACTATGGCAGTACTAACATTAACCCTGGAGACAGTGACCCAACAGAACCACTATGGCAGTACTAACATTAACCCTGGAGACAGTGACCCAACAGAACCACTATGGCAGTACTAACATTAACCCTGGAGACAGTGACCCAACAGAACCACTATGGCAGTACTAACATTAACCCTGGAGACAGTGACCCAACAGAACCACTATGGCAGTACTAACATTAACCCTGGAGACAGTGACCCAACAGAACCACTATGGCAGTACTAACATTAACCCTGGAGACAGAGACCCAACAGAACCACTATGGCAGTACTAACATTAACCCTGGAGACAGAGACCCAACAGAACCACTATGGCAGTACTAACATTAACCCTGGAGACAGTGATCCAACAGAACCACTATGGCAGTACTAACATTAACCCTGGAGACAGAGACCCAACAGAACCACTATGGCAGTACTAACATTACACCTGGAGACAGTGACCCAACAGAACCTCTATGGCAGTACTAACATTACACCTGGAGACAGTGACCCAACAGAACCACTATGGCAGTACTAACATTAACCCTGGAGACAGTGACCCAACAGAACCACTATGGCAGTACTAACATTAACCCTGGAGACAGTGACCCAACAGAACCACTATGGCAGTACTAACATTACACCTGGAGACAGTGACCCAACAGAACCACTATGGCAGTACTAACATTAACCCTGGAGACAGTGATCCAACAGAACCACTATGGGAGTACTAACATTACACCTGGAGACAGTGACCCAACAGAACCACTATGGCAGTACTAACATTAACCCTGGAGACAGTGACCCAACAGAACCACTATGGCAGTACTAACATTACACCTGGAGACAGAGACCCAACAGAACCACTATGGCAGTACTAACATTAACCCTGGAGACAGTGATCCAACAGAACCACTATGGCAGTACTAACATTAACCCTGGAGACAGAGACCCAACAGAACCACTATGGCAGTACTAACATTAACCCTGGAGACAGTGACCCAACAGAACCACTATGGCAGTACTAACATTAACCCTGGAGACAGTGATCCAACAGAACCACTATGGCAGTACTAACATTAACCCTGGAGACAGAGACCCAACAGAACCACTATGGCAGTACTAACATTAACCCTGGAGACAGTGATCCAACAGAACCACTATGGCATTACTAACATTAACCCTGGAGACAGAGACCCAACAGAACCACTATGGCAGTACTAACATTAACCCTGGAGACAGTGATCCAACAGAACCACTATGGCAGTACTAACATTAACCCTGGAGACAGTGACCCAACAGAACCACTATGGCAGTACTAACATTAACCCTGGAGACAGTGATCCAACAGAACCACTATGGCAGTACTAACATTAACCCTGGAGACAGTGACCCAACAGAACCACTATGGCATTACTAACATTAACCCTGGAGACAGTGATCCAACAGAACCACTATGGCATTACTAACATTAACCCTGGAGACAGTGACCCAACAGAACCACTATGGCAGTACTAACATTAACCCTGGAGACAGTGACCCAACAGAACCACTATGGCAGTACTAACATTAACCCTGGAGACAGTGATCCAACAGAACCACTATGGCAGTACTAACATTAACCCTGGAGACAGAGACCCAACAGAACCACTATGGCATTACTAACATTAACCCTGGAGACAGTGACCCAACAGAACCACTATGGCAGTACTAACATTAACCCTGGAGACAGTGACCCAACAGAACCACTATGGCAGTACTAACATTAACCCTGGAGACAGTGATCCAACAGAACCACTATGGCAGTACTAACATTAACCCTGGAGACAGTGATCCAACAGAACCACTGTGGCAGTACTAACATTAACCCTGGAGACAGTGACCCAACAGAACCACTATGGCAGTACTAACATTAACCCTGGAGACAGAGACCCAACAGAACCACTATGGCAGTACTAACATTATCCCTGGAGACAGTGACCCAACAGAACCACTATGGCAGTACTAACATTAACCCTGGAGACAGTGATCCAACAGAACCACTATGGCAGTACTAACATTAACCCTGGAGACAGTGACCCAACAGAACCACTATGGCAGTACTAACATTAACCCTGGAGACAGTGATCCAACAGAACCACTATGGCAGTACTAACATTAACCCTGGAGACAGTGACCCAACAGAACCACTATGGCAGTACTAACATTAACCCTGGAGACAGTGATCCAACAGAACCACTATGGCAGTACTAACATTATCCCTGGAGACAGTGACCCAACAGAACCACTATGGCAGTACTAACATTAACCCTGGAGACAGTGATCCAACAGAACCACTATGGCAGTACTAACATTAACCCTGGAGACAGTGATCCAACAGAACCACTATGGCAGTACTAACATTAACCCTGGAGACAGTGACCCAACAGAACCACTATGGCAGTACTAACATTAACCCTGGAGACAGTGATCCAACAGAACCACTGTGGCAGTACTAACATTAACCCTGGAGACAGTGATCCAACAGAACCACTATGGCAGTACTAACATTAACCCTGGAGACAGTGATCCAACAGAACCACTATGGCAGTACTAACATTAACCCTGGAGACAGTGATCCAACAGAACCACTATGGCAGTACTAACATTAACCCTGGAGACAGTGATCCAACAGAACCACTATGGCAGTACTAACATTAACCCTGGAGACAGTGACCCAACAGAACCACTATGGCAGTACTAACATTATCCCTGGAGACAGTGACCCAACAGAACCACTATGGCAGTACTAACATTATCCCTGGAGACAGTGACCCAACAGAACCACTATGGCAGTACTAACATTATCCCTGGAGACAGTGACCCAACAGAACCACTATGGCAGTACTAACATTAACCCTGGAGACAGTGATCCAACAGAACCACTATGGCAGTACTAACATTAACCCTGGAGACAGTGATCCAACAGAACCACTATGGCAGTACTAACATTAACCCTGGAGACAGTGATCCAACAGAACCACTATGGCAGTACTAACATTAACCCTGGAGACAGTGACCCAACAGAACCACTATGGCAGTACTAACATTAACCCTGGAGACAGTGACCCAACAGAACCACTATGGCAGTACTAACATTAACCCTGGAGACAGTGACCCAACAGAACCACTATGGCAGTACTAACATTAACCCTGGAGACAGTGACCCAACAGAACCACCATGGCAGTACTAACATTAACCCTGGAGACAGTGACCCAACAGAACCACTATGGCAGTACTAACATTAACCCTGGAGACAGTGACCCAACAGAACCACTATGGCAGTACTAACATTAACCCTGGAGACAGTGACCCAACAGAACCACTATGGCAGTACTAACATTAACCCTGGAGACAGTGATCCAACAGAACCACTATGGCAGTACTAACATTAACCCTGGAGACAGAGACCCAACAGAACCACTATGGCAGTACTAACATTAACCCTGGAGACAGTGACCCAACAGAACCACTATGGCAGTACTAACATTAACCCTGGAGACAGTGACCCAACAGAACCACTATGGCAGTACTAACATTAACCCTGGAGACAGTGACCCAACATAACCACTATGGCAGTACTAACATTAACCCTGGAGACAGTGATCCAACAGAACCACTATGGCAGTACTAACATTAACCCTGGAGACAGTGACCCAACAGAACCACTATGGCAGTACTAACATTAACCCTGGAGACAGTGATCCAACAGAACCACTATGGCAGTACTAACATTAACCCTGGAGACAGTGATCCAACAGAACCACTATGGCAGTACTAACATTAACCCTGGAGACAGTGATCCAACAGAACCACTATGGCAGTACTAACATTAACCCTGGAGACAGTGATCCAACAGAACCACTATGGCAGTACTAACATTAACCCTGGAGACAGTGATCCAACAGAACCACTATGGCAGTACTAACATTAACCCTGGAGACAGTGATCCAACAGAACCACTATGGCAGTACTAACATTAACCCTGGAGACAGTGATCCAACAGAACCACTATGGCAGTACTAACATTAACCCTGGAGACAGTGATCCGCCCCAACAGAACGGGTCGACTCTAGGTCATTAACAGTGGTGTTGAACTTAATAAGTCTCTTTCCTCAGCCTCCTTGTCTTGATGAATCAATAACATTAACAATGGTGGTGTCCTAAACGCACCCTCATCTATTCCCTACATAGTACCCTACCTCTGACCAGGCTCCATAGTACCCTTTGACCAGGCTCCATAGTGCCCTACATAGTGACCAGGCTCCATAGTACCCTTTGACCAGGCTCCATAGTGCCCTACATAGTGACCAGGCTCCATAGTGCCCTACATAGTGACCAGGCTCCATAGTGCCCTACCTTTGACCAGGCTCCATAGTACCCTACATAGTGACCAGGCTCCATAGTGCCCTACATAGTGACCAGGCTCCATAGTGCCCTCTGACCAGGCTCCATAGTGCCCTACATAGTGACCAGGCTCCATAGTACCCTTTGACCAGGCTCCATAGTACCCTTTGACCAGGCTCCATAGTGCCCTACCTTTGACCAGGCTCCATAGTGCCCTACATAGTGACCAGGCTCCATAGTGCCCTACCTTTGACCAGGCTCCATAGTGCCCTACATAGTGACCAGGCTCCATAGTACCCTACATAGTGACCAGGCTCCATAGTACCCTACCTTTGACCAGGCTCCATAGTACCCTACATAGTGACCAGGCTCCATAGTGCCCTACCTTTGACCAGGCTCCATAGTGCCCTACCTTTGACCAGGCTCCATAGTGCCCTACCTTTGACCAGACTCCATAGTGCCCTACCTTTGACCAGGCTCCATAGTACCCTACCTTTGACCAGGCTCCATAGTGCCCTACCTTTGACCAGGCTCCATAGTGCCCTACCTTTGACCAGGCTCCATAGTGCCCTACCTTTGACCAGGCTCCATAGTGCTCTGCCTTTGACCAGACTCCATAGTGCCCTACCTTTGACCAGGCTCCATAGTACCCTACCTCTGAGCAGGCTCCATAGTACCCTACCTCTGACCAGGCTCCATAGTACCCTCTGACCAGGCTCCATAGTACCCTCTGACCAGGCTCCATAGTACCCTCTGACCAGGCTCCATAGTACCCTACATAGTGACCAGGCTCCATAGTACCCTACCTCTGACCAGGCTCCATAGTACCCTACCTCTGACCAGGCTCCATAGTGCCCTACCTTTGACCAGGCTCCATAGTGCCCTCTGACCAGGCTCCATAGTGCCCTACCTCTGACCAGGCTCCATAGTGCCCTACCTCTCACCAGGCTCCATAGTGCCCTACCTCTGACCAGGCTCCATAGTGCCCTACCTCTGACCAGGCTCCATAGTGCCCTACCTCTGACCAGGCTCCATAGTGCCCTACCTCTGACCAGTCTCCATAGTGCCCTACCTCTGACCAGGCTCCATAGTGCCCTACCTCTGACCAGGCTCCATAGTGCCCTCTGACCAGGCTCCATAGTGCCCTGCCTTTGACCAGGCTCCATAGTGCCTTACCTTTGACCAGGCTCCATAGTGCCCTCTGACCAGGCTCCATAGTGCCCTGCCTTTGACCAGGCTCCATAGTGCCCTGCCTTTGACCAGGCTCCATAGTGCCCTGCCTTTGACCAGGCTCCATAGTGCCCTACCTTTGACCAGGCTCCATAGTGCCCTACCTTTGACCAGGCTCCATAGTGCCCTACCTTTGACCAGGCTCCATAGTACCCTCTGACCAGGCTCCATAGTGCCCTACCTTTGACCAGGCTCCATATTACCCTCTGACCAGGCTCCATAGTACCCTTTGACCAGGCTCCATAGTGCCCTACCTTTGACCAGGCTCCATAGTGCCCTCTGACCAGGCTCCATAGTGCCCTACCTTTGACCAGGCTCCATAGTGCCCTACCTTAGACCAGGCTCCATAGTGCCCTATATAGTGACCAGGCTCCATAGTGCCTTACCTTTAACCAGGCTCCATAGTGCCCTCTGACCAGGCTCCATAGTGCCCTACCTTTGACCAGGCTCCATAGTGCCCTCTGACCAGGCTCCATAGTGCCCTACCTTTGACCAGGCTCCATAGTGCCCTACCTTAGACCAGGCTCCATAGTGCCCTATATAGTGACCAGGCTCCATAGTGCCTTACCTTTAACCAGGCTCCATAGTGCCCTCTGACCAGGCTCCATAGTGCCCTCTGACCAGGCTCCATAGTGCCCTGCCTTTGACCAGGCGCCATAGTGCCCTTAGCCCAGGCTCCATAGTGCCCTCTGACCAGGCTCCATAGTGCCCTCTGACCAGGCTCCATAGTGCCCTCTGACCAGGCTCCATAGTGCCCTAACTTTGACCAGGCTCCATAGTCCCCTACCTTTGACCAGGCTCCATAGTGCCCTACATAGTGACCAGGCTCCATAGTGCCCTACCTTTGACCAGGCTCCATAGTGCCCTACCTTTGACCAGGCTCCATAGTGCCCTACCTCTGACCAGGCTCCATAGTACCCTCTGACCAGGCTCCATAGTGCTCTGCCTTTGACCAGGCTCCATAGTGCCCTACCTTTGTCCAGGCTCCATAGTACCCTACCTCTGACCAGGCTCCATAGTACCCTGCCTTTGACCAGGCTCCATAGTGCCCTACCTTTGACCAGGCTCCATAGTGCCCTACCTTTGACCAGGCTCCATAGTACCCTCTGACCAGGCTCCATAGTACCCTCTGACCAGGCTCCATAGTGCTCTGCCTTTGACCAGGCTCCATAGTGCCCTACCTTTGTCCAGGCTCCATAGTACCCTACCTCTGACCAGGCTCCATAGTACCCTCTGACCAGGCTCCATAGTACCCTGCCTTTGACCAGGCTCCATAGTCCTCTGCCTTTGACCAGGCTCCATAGTGCCCTACCTTTGTCCAGGCTCCATAGTACCCTACCTCTGACCAGGCTCCATAGTACCCTCTGACCAGGCTCCATAGTACCCTACCTTTGACCAGGTCCCTTAGTACCATTTCGGATGCACACTGTCAGTCCTATCAAGGTTTGAGGTGTCCATGGTAAGTTTTCATAATAACCTGCCCTCCCCCTCCAGGGTCCTCTGTCAGTGTTCTCTGCTAAGCAACGCTGGACAGCTCCTCGTACCGTCAGGCTGAGACTGGAGGACAGAGACCTGGGCTTCACCCTGAGAGGAGACCCTGCACCTGTACAGGTTACCTCCCTGGACCCACTCTGCCCTGCCGCTGTGAGTCTGCTATACTACTGGTTACTGGTGGGGAAGGGTTAGGCTGACGCACACTTAGGCTAATGGGGGGGAAGGGTTAGGCTGACGCACACTTAGGCTAATGGGGGGAAGGGTTAGGCTGACGCACATTTAGCCTCCAGGAGGGAAGGGTTAGGCTGACGCACATTTAGGCTAAAGGAGGGAAGGTTTTTGTGCTTAGGGGTGTGTCCTGTTGGAAAGTGAACCTCCACCACAGTCTGAGGTCCTGAGCGCTCTGGAGCAGGTTTTCATCAAGGATCTCTCTGTACTTTTCTCCGTTCAACTTTCCCTTGATCCTGACTAGTCTCCCAGTCCCTCCTGCTGAAAAACCTCCCCACAGCATGATGCTGCCACCACCATGTTTCACCGTAGGGATGGTGCCAGGTTTCCTCCAGACGTGAAGCTAGGCATTCAGGCCAAAGATTTCAATCTTGATTTCATCAGACCAGAGAATCTTGTTTCTCGGTCTGAGAGTCTTTTAGGTGCCTTTTGGCAAACTCCAAGTGGGCTGTCATTTGCCTTTTACTGAGGAGTGGCTTCCGTCTGGCCACTCTACCATAAAGGCCTAATTGGTGGAGTGCTGCAGAGATGGCTGTCCTTCTGGAAGGTTCTCCCATCTCCACAGAGGAACTCTGGAGCTCTGTCAGACCGACCATCAGGTGTTTTTGTCACCTCCCTGACCAAAGCCCTTCTCCCCCGATTGTTCAGTTTGGCCGAGTCAAGGGGTCTGAATATTTTCTGAATACATTGTATATCCCCCCCACTAGTACTTTAATGAAGACAGCTTCTCCATCCCGGAGGGGTTTTCCAGGGGCATTTAGTAGTCTGGCGTTCCTAAATGCCAGAGGGGAAATCAATCATTTCCAGGGGCATTTAGTAGTCTGGCGTTCCTAAATGCCAGAGGGGAAATCAATCATTTCCAGGGGCATTTAGTAGTCTGGCGTTCCTAAATGACAGAGGGGAAATCAATCATTTCCAGGGGCATTTAGTAGTCTGGCGTTCCTAAATGACAGAGGGGAAATCAATCATTTCCAGGGGCATTTAGTAGTCTGGCGTTCCTAAATGCCAGAGGGGAAATCAATCATTTCCAGGGGCATTTAGTAGTCTGGCGACCTAAATGACAGAGGGGAAATCAATCATTTCCAGGGGCATTTAGTAGTCTGGCGTTCCTAAATGACAGAGGGGAAATCAATCATTTCCAGGGGCATTTAGTAGTCTGGCGTTCCTAAATGACAGAGGGGAAATCAATCATTTCCAGGGGCATTTAGTAGTCTGGCGTTCCTAAATGCCAGAGGGGAAATCAATCATTTCCAGGGGCATTTAGTAGTCTGGCGTTCCTAAATGACAGAGGGGAAATCAATCATTTCCAGGGGCATTTAGTAGTCTGGCGTTCCTAAATGCCAGAGGGGAAATCAATCATTTCCAGGGGCATTTAGTAGTCTGGCGTTCCTAAATGCCAGAGGGGAAATCAATCATTTCCAGGGGCATTTAGTAGTCTGGCGTTCCTAAATGACAGAGGGGAAATCAATCATTTCCAGGGGCATTTAGTAGTCTGGCGTTCCTAAATGCCAGAGGGGAAATCAATCATTTCCAGGGGCATTTAGTAGTCTGGCGTTCCTAAATGCCAGAGGGGAAATCAATCATTTCCAGGGGCATTTAGTAGTCTGGCGTTCCTAAATGCCAGAGGGGAAATCAATCATTTCCAGGGGCATTTAGTAGTCTGGCGTTCCTAAATGCCAGAGGGGAAATCAATCATTTCCAGGGGCATTTAGTAGTCTGGCGTTCCTAAATTCCAGAGGGGAAATCAATCATTTCCAGGGGCATTTAGTAGTCTGGCGTTCCTAAATTCCAGAGGGGAAATCAATCATTTCCAGGGGCATTTAGTAGTCTGGCGTTCCTAAATGCCAGAGGGGAAATCAATCATTTCCAGGGGCATTTAGTAGTCTGGCGACCTAAATGACAGAGGGGAAATCAATCATTTCCAGGGGCATTTAGTAGTCTGGCGTTCCTAAATGACAGAGGGGAAATCAATCATTTCCAGGGGCATTTAGTAGTCTGGCGTTCCTAAATGACAGAGGGGAAATCAATCATTTCCAGGGGCATTTAGTAGTCTGGCGTTCCTAAATGACAGAGGGGAAATCAATCATTTCCAGGGGCATTTAGTAGTCTGGCGTTCCTAAATGACAGAGGGGAAATCAATCATTTCCAGGGGCATTTAGTAGTCTGGCGTTCCTAAATGCCAGAGGGGAAATCAATCATTTCCAGGGGCATTTAGTAGTCTGGCGTTCCTAAATGACAGAGGGGAAATCAATCATTTCCAGGGGCATTTAGTAGTCTGGCGTTCCTAAATGCCAGAGGGGAAATCAATCATTTCCAGGGGCATTTAGTAGTCTGGCGTTCCTAAATGCCAGAGGGGAAATCAATCATTTCCAGGGGCATTTAGTAGTCTGGCGTTCCTAAATGCCAGAGGGGAAATCAATCATTTCCAGGGGCATTTAGTAGTCTGGCGTTCCTAAATGACAGAGGGGAAATCAATCATTTCCAGGGGCATTTAGTAGTCTGGCGTTCCTAAATGCCAGAGGGGAAATCAATCATTTCCAGGGGCATTTAGTAGTCTGGCGTTCCTAAATGCCAGAGGGGAAATCAATCATTTCCAGGGGCATTTAGTAGTCTGGCGTTCCTAAATGCCAGAGGGGAAATCAATCATTTCCAGGGGCATTTAGTAGTCTGGCGACCTAAATGCCAGAGGGGAAATCAATCATTTCCAGGGGCATTTAGTAGTCTGGCGACCTACATGCCAGAAGGGAAATCAATCATTTCCAGGGGCATTTAGTAGTCTGGCGACCTAAATGCCAGAAGGGAAATCAATAATTTCCAGGGGCATTTAGTAGTCTGGTGACCTAAATGCCAGAACTGAGCAAGAAACGGGCAACCATTGCAGAACAAACACCAGTGTAAATACAAACCATATGGATGTTTTATTCAGTTTCCCTTTTGTACTTTAACTATTTGCACATCGTTGCAACACTGTAAATGGACTTATGACATTTTGAAATGTCTTTATTCTTCTGGAAACTTCCATGAGTGTAATGTTTACTGTTCATTTTTGATTATTTCACTTTTATGTTTTATTTCAGTTGCTTTGGCAATGTTAACATGTTTCCCATGCCAGTAAAGCCAATTGAATTGAATTGAGGGAGAGACCTATTTAGGTTGCCATTTCAGACAGCCAGTGTTATCTCTGGGACTGACCCTCCCCCCTTGTTAAAAACCTCCTTCCACCTGTTGTTCATGACTAAATGTTGTTATCTCTCTGTTACCAGGTCGACGGGCTGAAAGAGGGGGACTACATTGTTGCCGTGGGAGACGCGGACTGTAAGTGGATGGTAGTGAGCGAGGTGATGCGGCTGCTGAAGGATGTGAACGAGGACGGGATCGACATCCGCGTTGTTAGCTTGATGGACAGCGGCCTGCCCATGGTAAGGTCCGCCTTCTGGCTCTGACTGGCTCCTGAGGAAGCCTGGAAGGTTCTTATTGGCTCCTGAGGAAGCCTGGAAGGTTCTTATTGGCTCCTGAGGAAGCCTGGAAGGTCCTTAGTGGCTCCTGAGGATGCCTGGAAGGTCCTTATTGGCTCCTGAGGATGCCTGGAAGGTCCTTAGTGGCTCCCGAGGATGCCTGGAAGGTCCTTAGTGGCTCCCGAGGATGCCTGGAAGGTCCTTAGTGGCTCCCGAGGATGCCTGGAAGGTCCTTAGTGGCTCCTGAGGATGCCTGGAAGGTCCTTAGTGGCTCCTGAGGATGCCTGGAAGGGCCTTAGTGGCTCCTGAGGATGCCTGGAAGGGCCTTAGTGGCTCCTGAGGATGCCTGGAAGGGCCTTAGTGGCTCCTGAGGATGCCTGGAAGGGCCTTAGTGGCTCCTGAGGATGCCTGGAAGGGCCTTAGTGGCTCCTGAGGATGCCTGGAAGGGCCTTAGTAGCTCCTGAGGATGCCTGGAAGGGCCTTAGTGGCCCCTGAGGATGCCTGGAAGGTCCTTATTGGCTCCTGAGGAAGCCTGGAAGGTTCTAATTGGCTCCTGAGGATGCCTGGACGGTCACCCTTTCTGTTTCCTCAGTGGTGACCGACAGGCGATGGCAGATCAATTGCGATATGCATTAAGTTGTTATCAGTGCTGTCAAACTCTCAGCTCTCGATGAGTATCTCTCTTTCTCAGCTCTCGATGAGGAGTTCCTCTCTCTCTCTCAGCTCTCGATGAGGAGTTCCTCTCTCTCTCTAACCTCTCGATGAGGAGTTCCTCTCTCTCTCTCTCTCAGCTCTCGATGAGGAGTTCCTCTCTCTCTCTCAGCTCTCGATGAGGAGTTCCTCTCTCTCTCTCTCTCAGCTCTCGATGAGGAGTTCCTCTCTCTCTCTCTCTCAGCTCTCGATGAGGAGTTCCTCTCTCTCTCTCTCTCAGCTCTCGATGAGGAGTTCCTCTCTCTCTCTCTCTCAGCTCTCGATGAGGAGTTCCTCTCTCTCTCAGCTTGGTGATGAGGAGTTCCCCTCTCTCTCAGCTCTCGATGAGGAGTTCCTCTCTCTCTCAGCTTGGTGATGAGGAGTTCCTCTCTCTCTCAGCTTGGTGATGAGGAGTTCCTCTCTCTCTCAGCTTGGTGATGAGGAGTTCCTCTCTCTCTCAGCTTGGTGATGAGGAGTTCCTCTCTCTCTCAGCTTGGTGATTACATACAGAAGGTGCAGTTTCCCATCTGAATGTGCTCTTCTTTTCATTTAGTCAAATGGATAACTACTGCAGGAAGCGTTTTATATTATGTGACAATACCCTGATTTTTGGGGGAACATTTGTAAAACTCATACAGTTTAATTCATATAAGTAGAAATTTGAAATGTTTAGTCTTTACCTGTAGTAATATCCTCTCTCCCCCCCTCCTCTCTCCCTCTCTTTCTCTCTCTCCCTCATCTTCCTCTCCTCCCTCCCTCCCTCCCTCCCTCAGCCCACTAAGAGTGCCACGTACTGCGGAGGTATATCTAAGACCTACTCCATGATCTGCCTGGCATTCGACGACGACAAGAGCCCCAAGGGCCGCAAGGTGACCAAGAAGGGCTCCTTCCTGTCCTGGGGCGTGAAGAACCACCTGAAGAGCTCCAGCACCCTGAGCCTCCCTACAGCAGACTACTCTGGAACACTGCCTTGGAACAAACCCTGTCCCACCTTCCCTTCCTCCAGCTCCTACAACGACTCCGCTCTTTACTAGAGAAGGAAACATACTGGACTGTACAGACACTCTACTGGGTTAGAGAATACTGTGTTAAGGTCTCAAATGGCACCCTATTCCCCATATAGTGCAGTACTTTGGAGGTCTATGGGCTCTGGTCTAAAGTAGTGCACTATATAGGGAATAGGGTGCCATTGTGGGCACACTTGTTAAATCCACTTTAATCAGTGTAGATGAAGGGGATTTTCAAAGAAGGATTTTCAAGCCTTGAGACAATTGAGACATGGATTGTATTTGTGTGCCAATCAGAGGGTGAATGGGCAAGACAAAATATTTAAGTGTCTTTGAACAGGGTATGGTTGTAGGTGCCAGGCGCACCGGTTTGTGTGAAGAACTGCAACGCTGCTGAGTTTTTCACTCTCAACAGTTTCCCGTGTGAATCAAGAATGGTCCACCACCCAAAGGACATCCAGCCAACTTGACACCACTGTGGGAAGCACTGGAGTCAACATGGGCCAGCATCCCTGTGGAACGCTCTCAACAGCTTGTAGAGTCCATGCCCCGACACATTGAGGCTGTTCTGTCACATTGAGGCTGTTCTGTCACATTGAGGCTGTTTCTTTCACATTGAGGCTGTTTCTTTCACATTGAGGCTGTTCTGACACATTGAGGCTGTTCTGTCACATTCAGGCTGTTCTGTTCTGTCACATTGAGTCTGTTCTGTCACATTGAGGCTGTTCTGTCACATTGAGGCTGTTCTGACACATTGAGGCTGTTCTGTCACATTCAGGCTGTTCTGTCACATTGAGGCTGTTCTGTTCTGTCACATTGAGTCTGTTCTGTCACATTGAGGCTGTTCTGTCACATTGAGGCTGTTCTGTTCTGTCACATTGAGGCTGTTCTGTCACATTGAGACTGTTCCGAGGGCAAAAAGGATGGAGGTGTCACTCTATATTAGGAAGGTGTTCTTAATGTTTTGTATACTCGGTGTTCTTAATGTTTTGTATACTCGGTGTGTTGATATTCTAATGTAAAAAATGTCAAGTTATACTATGTAGATATCCCACTATGTAGAAGGTGAAGGATGTAACTCTGAAACCAGGAAGTGATACGTCTGTAGTGAGTGTTGTGATAGGCTAACACAATGCGCTGTAAGCTGATGAAAATAGATTTCTTTATTTTTTTATTTTTGTGTGTAATTTCTCGTTAAGACAATTACTGTGGTTGATATGAAGGAATATTGTGTGTGGTGGGCTGTTCTGATGTAGGCCTTGTGAAATCTCTGTGTTTTAGATTTTATTGGCATGTCAGGGGAGGGAGGGAGAAGAGGGGGAGATAGGGGGCCTGGGTTGAGGGGAAAAGAGGAAGGGAGGGGGCCTGGGTTGAGGGGAAAAGAGGAAGGGAGGGGGCCTGGGTTGAGGGGAAAAGAGGAAGGGAGGGGGCCTGGGTTGAGGGGAAAAGAGGGAGGGATGGAGAGGGGGGCCTGGGTTGAGGGGAAAAGAGGGGGCCTGGGTTGAGGGGAAAAGAGGGGGCCTGCGCAGTGTAATAAACCAAAAAACCTCTGGGCCATCGAGACACAGCTCTCACCTAAGCTTCTGCCATATTGTAATAGTGAGTTCTAACAAGCCTTTAAATGAAACTCGTCGTAGTTAAACACTAATATCCATCCCCCCTCCTCCTGTACTGCTGACCGGCAGCCATTTTAAACACTAATATCCATCCCCCCTCCTCCTGTACTGCTGACCGGCAGCCATTTTGAACACTAATATCCATCCCCCTCCTCCTGTACAGCTGACCGGCAGCCATTTTGAAACTGGTCGTAGTTAAACACTAATATCCATCCCCCCTCCTCCTGTACTGCTGACCGGCAGCCATTTTGAAACACTAATATCCATCCCCCCGCCTCCTGTACTGCTGACCGGCAGCCATTTTGAAACACTAATATCCATCCCCCCGCCTCCTGTACTGCTGACCGGCAGCCATTTTGAAACACTAATATCCATCCCCCCGCCTCCTGTACTGCTGACCGGCAGCCATTTTGAAACACTAATATCCATCCCCCCGCCTCCTGTACTGCTGACCGGCAGCCATTTTAAACACTAATATCCATCCCCCTCCTCCTGTACTGCTGACCGGCAGCCATTTTGAAACTCGTCGTAGTTAAACACTAATATCCATCCCCCCTCCTCCTGTACTGCTGACTGGCAGCCATTTTGAAACTCGTCGCAGTTAAACACTAATATCCATCCCCCTCCTCCTGTACTGCTGACCGGCAGCCATTTTGAAACTCGTCGCAGTTAAACACTAATATCCATCCCCCCTCCTCCTGTACTGCTGACCGGCAGCCATTTTGAAACTCATCGTAGTTAAACACTAATATCCATCCCCCCTCCTCCTGTACTGCTGACCGGCAGCCATTTTGAAACTCGTCGCAGTTAAACACTAATATCCATCCCCCCTCCTCCTGTACTGCTGACCGGCAGCCATTTTGAAACTCGTCGCAGTTAAACACTAATATCCATCCCCCCTCCTCCTGTACTGCTGACCGGCAGCCATTTTAATGACAACCTTTCTTGGTAGAGCAGGGAGAAGTCTCCCTACCAGCGGACAGATGTGGTTCTATCTCTGTGGATGTTTGTGTAATATTTGCTGTTAAAAATGAAGGCTATTTTGTAAAAGGGAAAAAGACTGGTTGTGTTGTCTGTTTTTTGTCTCCGGTGTTCAGTGTATTTGCAGATGCTAACGTTAATATAACAGTATACAACAGGTTCATGTTCATTTAGCAAAGCCTGGGTTCCATTGAAGGGAAGAGTCCCTGTTTGATTCCACCATTGTGATTATACTGGTCTCTAGTGGTTTCTAGTGGTTTCTATGGGTTTCTAGTGGTCTCTAGTGGTTTCTATGGGTCTCTAGTGGTCTCTAGTGGTTTCTAGTGGTTTCTATGGGTTTCTAGTGGTCTCTAGTGGTTTCTATGGGTCTCTAGTGGTCTCTAGTGGTTTCTATTGGTTTCTAGTGGTCTCTAGTGGTTTCTATGGGTTTCTAGTGGTTTCTATGGGTCTCTAGTGGTCTCTAGTGGTTTCTATGGGTTTCTAGTGGTCTCTAGTGGTTTCTAGTGGTTTCTATGGGTTTCTATGGGGTTCTAGTGGTCTCTAGTGGTTTCTACGGGTTTCTAGTGGTTTCTATGGGTTTCTAGTGGTCTCTAGTGGTTTCTATGGGTTTCTAGTGGTCTCTAGTGGTTTCTAGTGGTTTCTACTGGTCTCTACTGGTCTCTAGTGGTTTCTACTGGTTTCTACTGGTCTCTAGTGGTCTCTAATGGTTTCTACTGGTCTCTAGTGGTTTCTACTGGTCTCTACTGGTCTCTAGTGGTTTATATGGGTTTCTACTGGTCTCTACTGGTCTCTAGTGGTTTCTACTGGTTTCTACTGGTCTCTAGTGGTCTCTACTGGATGTCCACCTGAACATTTTTCTGACACTGCAGTGTTGCACTTTCTTATCTACCAAGTAGATTATTATACGTTTTGATAATCAAATTATTTCTGTAATAAAAATCCAACAACAAGAAACATCTGAATATCTGTGTGTGTACATTGTAAAGTGTTTGTAGACGGTAAAGTTGTGAAGTCTGTTGGCTGTTGCAAAGTAATGTATTTTCTGAGATCATTGTCTTCAAAGGGGTATGTAAAAAAATGTAGATATATTTTCACTGCGTTTCATCTTCTTTCAGGAAATGCCACTCGCGGCTTCCTGAATTCTACAACGCAGCACATTGTGTGCAGGTCATAGGTACTCTAGGTTTGATTGTAAACACACCTGTTGGACAGTCACAATCCCTTTCTGTTGCTCGTCCCATCTTTACTGAACTCAATTGTGGCTAAATAGTTGTTGTACAGTTTTTATGATGCTTGTGTTAACTGTACTCCAACTATTGCCTCACTAGTACAGTTTATAACATATCCTGCTCCAGTTATGTGTAAATATAAAGTCACATTATTATGAAGGAAAATGAATTGAAGGGCATATTGACTTCATGTGTGTAGGAATTTATATGATTGAGTTGAGATATTATTGTAAAATGCTTTTCTGTTGGGAGGCGTACAGTATACTGCATGATTATAAACTATGAATCTCTGTTGGGAGGCGTACAGTATACTGCATGATTATAAACTATCAATAATCTCTGTTGGGAGGCGTACAGTATACTGCATGATTATAAACTATCAATAATCTCTGTTGGGAGGCGTACAGTATACTGCATGATTATAAACTATGAATCTCTGTTGGGAGGCGTACAGTATACTGCATGATTATAAACTATGAATCTCTGTTGGGAGGCGTACAGTATACTGCATGATTATAAACTATCAATAATCTCTGTTGGGAGGTGTACAGTATACTGCATGATTATAAACTATGAATCTCTGTTGGGAGGCGTACAGTATACTGCATGATTATAAACTATCAATAATCTCTGTTGGGAGGCGTACAGTATACTGCATGATTATAAACTATGAATCTCTGTTGGGAGGCGTACAGTATACTGCATGATTATAAACTATCAATAATCTCTGTTGGGAGGCGTACAGTATACTGCATGATTATAAACTATGAATCTCTGTTGGGAGGCGTACAGTATACTGCATGATTATAAACTATCAATAATCTCTGTTGGGAGGCATATATTGAATATATCTTCATAGTCCTCATGTTTTCTGTTGGGAGGCATATATTGAATATATCTTCACAGTCCTCATGTTTTCTGCAGTGGGGGGGTACACCCCAAATGGCCCCCTATTCCCTATATAATGAGCCCATAGAGCGCTGGTTAGAAGTAGTTCACTCTACAGGGGATAGGAGGCCATTTTGGACGGACTCCTCGTTGTTGTTGTTCTCCTGTTGGTTTCCATGGTTTCACTCTGTACCTCCTTTCTTACTGCCGGATACAAAACAGCTGTGGGGACAATGTCTTGCTGTTGATCGATGTACAGTCCGTTATTTTATCATTGTGTATGTATGTTTGTCCTCGGTCAACTTAAATCTCAATAAACTATGTGAATAAACTGAATAGATGAAGCATCTTTCTGCCTTCCATGGGGGGGACATTACATCCATAGTGGAGTGAGTTGGAGCATCTTTCTGCCTTCCATAGGGGGGACATTACATCCATAGTGGAGTGAGTTGGAGCATCTTTCTGCCTTCCATAGGGGGGACATTACATCCATAGTGGAGTGAGTTGGAGCATCTTTCTGCCTTCCATAGGGGGGACATTACATCCATAGTGGAGTGAGTTGGAGCATCGTTCTGCCTTCCATAGGGGGACATTACATCCATAGTGGAGTGAGTTGGAGCATTGTTCTGCCTTCCATAGGGGGGACATTACATCCATAGTGGAGTGAGTTGGAGCATCTTTCTGCCTTCCATAGGGGGGACATTACATCCATAGTGGAGTGAGTTGGAGCATCGTTCTGCCTTCCATAGGGGGACATTACATCCATAGTGGAGTGAGTTGGAGCATCTTTCTGCCTTCCATAGGGGGGACATTACATCCATAGTGGAGTGAGTTGGAGCATCGTTCTGCCTTCCATAGGGGGACATTACATCCATAGTGGAGTGAGTTGGAGCATCTTTCTGCCTTCCATAGGGGGGACATTACATCCATAGTGGAGTGAGTTGGAGCATCTTTCTGCCTTCCATAGGGGGGACATTACATCCATAGTGGAGTGAGTTGGAGCATTGTTCTGCCTTCCATAGGGGGGACATTACATCCATAGTGGAGTGAGTTGGAGCATTGTTCTGCCTTCCATAGGGGGGACATTACATCCATAGTGGAGTGAGTTGGAGCATTGTTCTGCCTTCCATAGGGGGGACATTACATCCATAGTGGAGTGAGTTGGAACATCTTTCTGCCTTCCATAGGGGGGACATTACATCCATAGTGGAGTGAGTTGGAGCATCTTTCTGCCTTCCATAGGGGGGACATTACATCCATAGTGGAGTGAGTTGGAGCATTGTTCTGCCTTCCATAGGGGGGACATTACATCCATAGTGGAGTGAGTTGGAGCATCTTTCTGCCTTCCATGGGGGGGACATTACATCCATAGTGGAGTGAGTTGGAACATCTTTCTGCCTTCCATAGGGGGACATTACATCCATAGTGGAGTGAGTTGGAGCATCTTTCTGCCTTCCATAGGGGGGACATTACATCCATAGTGGAGTGAGTTGGAGCATCTTTCTGCCTTCCATGGGGGGGACATTACATCCATAGTGGAGTGAGTTGGAGCATCTTTCTGCCTTCCATAGGGGGGACATTACATCCATAGTGGAGTGAGTTGGAGCATCTTTCTGCCTTCCATAGGGGGGACATTACATCCATAGTGGAGTGAGTTGGAGCATCTTTCTGCCTTCCATAGGGGGGACATTACATCCATAGTGGAGTGAGTTGGAGCATCTTTCTGCCTTCCATAGGGGGGACATTACATCCATAGTGGAGTGAGTTGGAGCATCTTTCTGCCTTCCATAGGGGGGACATTACATCCATAGTGGAGTGAGTTGGAGCATCTTTCTGCCTTCCATGGGGGGGACATTACATCCATAGTGGAGTGAGTTGGAGCATCTTTCTGCCTTCCATAGGGGGGACATTACATCCATAGTGGAGTGAGTTGGAGCATCTTTCTGCCTTCCATAGGGGGGACATTACATCCATAGTGGAGTGAGTTGGAGCATCTTTCTGCCTTCCATGGGGGGGACATTACATCCATAGTGGAGTGAGTTGGAACATCTTTCTGCCTTCCATAGGGGGACATTACATCCATAGTGGAGTGAGTTGGAGCATCTTTCTGCCTTCCATAGGGGGACATTACATCTACAGTGAGTTGGAGCATCTTTCTGCCTTCCATAGGGGGACATTTCTGCCTTCCACAGACACACACCTCTGCATGCCTCCGGAGGCTCCGTGACACCATCCATACAGCGACTGCAGATCAAACATAAATTGGCTTTAAGGAAATCATGTTCATGTTGCTGTCCGAATCATCAGGGGGGGTTAATATAAACCTAGCATCTAGTTTGGTACATGGGGGGTTAATATAAACCTAGCATCTAGTTTGGTACATGGGGGGTTAATATAAACCTAGCATCTAGTTTGGGGGGGTTAATATAAACCTAGCATCTAGTTTGGTACATGGGGGGTTAATATAAACCTAGCATCTAGTTTGGGGGGGTTAATATAAACCTAGCATCTAGTTTGGTACATGGGGGGTTAATATAAACCTAGCATCTAGTTTGGTACATGGGGGGTTAATATAAACCTAGCATCTAGTTTGGTACATGGGGAGGTTAATATAAACCTAGCATCTAGTTTGGTACATGGGGGGTTAATATAAACCTAGCATCTAGTTTGGTACATGGGGGGTTAATATAAACCTAGCATCTAGTTTGGTACATGGGGGGTTAATATAAACCTAGCATCTAGTTTGGTACATGGGGGGTTAATATAAACCTAGCATCTAGTTTGGGGGGGTTAATATAAACCTAGCATCTAGTTTGGTACAGGGGGGGTTAATATAAACCTAGCATCTAGTTTGGTACAGGGGGGGTTAATATAAACCTAGCATCTAGTTTGGTACAGGGGGGTTAATATAAACCTAGCATCTAGTTTGGTACATGGGGGGTTAATATAAACCTAGCATCTAGTTTGGTACAGGGGGGTTAATATAAACCTAGTATCTAGTTAGGTACAGGGGGGGGGGGGTTAATATAAACCTAGCATCTAGTTTGGTACAGCGGGGTTAATATAAACCTAGCATCTAGTTTGGTACAGCGGGGGTTAATATAAGCCTAGCATCTAGTTTGGTACAGGGGGGGGGGGGTTAATATAAACCTAGCATCTAGTTTGGTACAGCGGGGTTAATATAAACCTAGCATCTAGTTTGGTACAGCGGGGGTTAATATAAACCTAGCATCTAGTTTGGGGGGGTTAATATAAACCTAGCATCTAGTTTGGTACAGCGGGGTTAATATAAACCTAGCATCTAGTTTGGTACAGGGGGGGGTTAATATAAACCTAGCATCTAGTTTGGTACATGGGGGGTTAATATAAACCTAGCATCTAGTTTGGTACATGGGGGGTTAATATAAACCTAGCATCTAGTTTGGTACAGGGGAGGTTAATATAAACCTAGCATCTAGTTTGGTACAGGGGGGGTTAATATAAACCTAGCATCTAGTTTGGTACAGGGGGGGGGGGGTTAATATAAACCTAGCATCTAGTTTGGTACAGCGGGGGTTAATATAAACCTAGCATCTAGTTTGGTACATGGGGGGTTAATATAAACCTAGCATCTAGTTTGGGGGGGTTAATATAAACCTAGCATCTAGTTAGGGGGGGTTAATATAAACCTAGCATCTAGTTAGGGGGGGTTAATATAAACCTAGCATCTAGTTAGGGGGGGTTAATATAAACCTAGCATCTAGTTTGGTACAGCGGGGGTTAATATAAACCTAGCATCTAGTTTGGTACAGCGGGGTTAATATAAACCTAGCATCTAGTTTGGTACAGCGGGGTTAATATAAACCTAGCATCTAGTTTGGTACATGGGGGGTTAATATAAACCTAGCATCTAGTTAGGGGGGGTTAATATAAACCTAGCATCTAGTTTGGGGGGGTTAATATAAACCTAGCATCTAGTTTGGGGGGGTTAATATAAACCTAGTATCTAGTTTGGTACATGGGGGGTTAATATAAACCTAGCATCTAGTTTGGGGGGGTTAATATAAACCTAGCATCTAGTTTGGGGGGGTTAATATAAACCTAGCATCTAGTTTGGTACATGGGGGGTTAATATAAACCTAGCATCTAGTTTGGGGGGGTTAATATAAACCTAGCATCTAGTTTGGGGGGGTTAATATAAACCTAGCATCTAGTTTGGGGGGGTTAATATAAACCTTTTTGTCCTTGTGGTTCTTGGCTATTTACATTGTTTTGTTCACAAGCCAGGTTGATTTTCTATGATTGAGGTTCAGCAACTAGGATAGAGAAAACATCTCTTCTACTAGTCAGACTCAATCCCAAAGTCACAGGCATGACTCTGGTGACACTACCACGTGCCGCTCTTAAAGGGGCAGGTGAACATTTTGGTCTCATCTGTGATACAGTATTTTGGTTGTCAGACTCGGCTCACAAAAAGTGAATGAAACAATATACCACATTAGTTATTTCTTACTGGTAATACATGAATTGCTTTTGTTCTTACCTGACTTGCCTAGTTAAATAAAAGTTTTAAAAAAATGTAATTGCTAAAATATACTGTACTTAAGTATTAAAATACATTATTTCAAATTCCTTATCTTAAGCAAACCAGATGCCACATTTGTCTTTGTTTTTTAAAAATGGACTGATAGCAATGTGCACACTCTCACACGAGGACACCAAAGGAAGCGTGTGTGTTTAGTGAGTCAGTCAGATCAGAGGCAGTAGGGATGACCTTGATAACTGAGTGTATTTGACAATTTTCCAGTCCTGCTAAGCATTCAAAATATAATTGTACTTTATTATTTATATTTTTTGACAACTTTCTTTTACTTCACTACATTCCTAAACAAATATACTTTTTAATCCGACCGTTTTCCCCCGACACCCAATTTGTTTAGGAATGTAGTGAAGTAAAAAATAGAGTTCTGATACATAAAGTACAGATTACACCAAAGAACTACTTGAGTAGTACTTTAATAGTATGTTCCCCTGAAGTACTCTATTCCACTGGTTTATTGGATGTTGATATTTCATGGGAGAAGTTCTACTGTAGCTGAACACACTGTAAGTCACCGTGGACATGAGCATCTGCTAAAAGAGACTAAATGTACATGTATTTAATTAGAAACATTTGTCTACTTAAAAATATATCTGATTTGTTTTTTGTCATTGACCCCCCCCCAACTGATATCCTGCTACTCCAACTGATATCCTGCTACTCCAACTGATATCCTGCTACTCCAACTGATATCCTGCTACTCCAACTGATATCCTGCTACTCCAACTGATATCCTGCTACTCCAACTGATATCCTGCTACTCCAACTGATATCCTGCTACTCCAACTGATATCCTGCTACTCCAACTGATATCCTGCTACTCCAACTGATATCCTGCTACTCCAACTGATATCCTGCTACTCCAACTGATATCCTGCTACTCCAACCGATATCCTGCTACTCCAACTGATATCCTGCTACTCCAACTGATATCCTGCTACTCCAACTGATATCCTGCTACTCCAACTGATATCCTGCTACTCCAACTGATATCCTGCTACTCCAACTGATATCCTGCTACTCCAACTGATATCCTGCTACTCCAACTGATATCCTGCTACTCCAACTGATATCCTGCTACTCCAACTGATATCCTGCTACTCCAACTGATATCCTGCTACTCCAACTGATATCCTGCTACTCCAACTGATATCCTGCTACTCCAACTGATATCCTGCTACTCCAACTGATATCCTGCTACTCCAACTGATATCCTGCTACTCCAACTGAAATCCTGCTACTCCAACTGATATCCTGCTACTCCAACTGATATCCTGCTACTCCAACTGATATCCTGCTACTCCAACTGATATCCTGCTACTCCAACTGATATCCTGCTACTCCAACTGATATCCTGCTACTCCAACTGATATCCTGCTACTCCAACTGATATCCTGCTACTCCAACTGATATCCTGCTACTCCAACTGATATCCTGCTACTCCAACTGATATCCTGCTACTCCAACTGATATCCTGCTACTCCAACTGATATCCTGCTACTCCAACTGAAATCCTGCTACTCCAACTGATATCCTGCTACTCCAACTGAAATCCTGCTACTCCAACTGAAATCCTGCTACTCCAACTGAAATCCTGCTACTCCAACTGATATCCTGCTACTCCAACTGATATCCTGCTACTCCAACTGATATCCTGCTACTCCAACTGATATCCTGCTACTCCAACTGATATCCTGCTACTCCAACTGATATCCTGCTACTCCAACTGATATCCTGCTACTCCAACTGATATCCTGCTACTCCAACTGATATCCTGCTACTCCAACTGATATCCTGCTACTCCAACTGATATCCTGCTACTCCAACTGATATCCTGCTACTCCAACTGATATCCTGCTACTCCAACTGATATCCTGCTACTCCAACTGATATCCTGCTACTCTATAAAAGACTATGAAAGAAGCTCTGTTTAATTCTCTATTATGTACGTTTAATAGCTTTGAGAAGAGAGGAGAGAACCAAGCTGTTTCCTACATGTGTATTTACAGTATACCCGTATAGTATTACATTGAGGCCTATCCACCACTGTGAATCACTGCCCATTTACCTTCCGCAAACCCAGATTATATACACGGTTAAAGCACTATAACGTGTCCATGTCCTTCTCACCTTTGTAGAACACTAGGAGCATGGGAACGCTAGGCACTGCGTAGCCTGCGGAGACCTCACGGTGGTTTTTAAA